>NW_011479106.1:2367-2600 GCF_000754665.1 Bison bison bison | reverse complement strand
CTTTCAGAATTGGGGAAAAGAATAGCAAACAAAGCAACTGACAAAGAATTAATCTCAAAAATGTACAAGCAGCTCCTGCAGCTCAATTCCAGAAAAATAAATGGCCCAATCAAAAAATGGGTCAAAAAACTAAACAGACATTTCTCCAAAGAAGACATACAGATGGCTAACAAACACATGAAAAGATGCTCAACATCACTCATTATCAGAGAAATGCAAATCAAAACCACAAT
>NW_011479106.1:1191-1339 GCF_000754665.1 Bison bison bison | reverse complement strand
GCGAGAATTCCAGAGGACACGGTGGCCATGATGGGGGTCTTCGTGCGGGCATGGGTCCGGGCAAGTCCTCGGAAAAGGAGCCCGTCCTCTGCCATTTCCTGGATCACCTGAGGCACGGGGAACAAGGAGCTCTGCAGTCTGGAAGGGA
>NW_011479106.1:0-674 GCF_000754665.1 Bison bison bison | reverse complement strand
TCCTGACCTATAGATGTCACCGGATTCAGACGTGTTCAATGTGTAGTCCTGTTCCGTGAGCTTCCAGTTGTGCAGGTCTCCCTTAATGAAGCCAGACAGGATGATGAAGCTGAGAACCAAAAGGTTGATGCCTGTGGATATTTTTCCAACCAGGACTGACTCACGAACTCCCAGAACCAGTACTCCTGTGGGAAAGATGGAATATGAGACATTCCAAGATAGCCAAATCAAATCCATAGACATAGAAAGCAGACTAGTAGTTGCCAGAGGTTAGGGGGCTGTGAGATTAAGATGGATAGTCTGTCTTACTGGGTTTCATTTTGCTATAATGAAGATGTTTGAAGCTAGATGAAGGTGATTGTTATATGTCTTGAATGCCCTAAGTACCACTGAATTGCATACTTTAACATGGTTAGTTTCTTACTGTGGCCATTATCATATAATATGGGCTCAGTCACTCAGTCGTGTCCGACACCTTGACCCATGGACTGTGGCCTGCCAGGCTCCTCTGTCCATGGAATTTTCCAGGCAAGATTACTGGAGTGGGTTGCCATTTCCTACGCCAGTCACATAATACACACATCTACCAAAGCATCATGATGTTCACCTTCAGCTTACATAATGTTGTATGTCAATTATATATCAATAAGGCTAAGGAAAAATAATAAAATGGC
>NW_011479105.1:8834-11124 GCF_000754665.1 Bison bison bison | reverse complement strand
AATGAATAATGCAATAAATGAGATCAAAACACTCTGGAGGGAACCAACAGTAGAATAACAAAGGCAGAAGATAGGATAAGTGAGGCTGAAGATAGAATGGTAGAAATAAATGAAACAGAGAGGAAAAAAGAATTAAAAGAAATGAGGACAACCTCAGAGACCTCTGGGACAATGTTAAATGCTCCAACATTCGAATCACAGGAGTCCCAGAAGAAGAAGACAAAAAGAAAGACCATGAGAAAATACTTGAGGAGATAATAGTTGAAAACTTCCCTAAAATGGGGAAGGAAAATAACCCAAGTCCAAGAAACCCAGAGAGTCCAAAACAGGATGAACCCAAGGTGAAACACCTCAAGACACATATTAATCAAATTAACAAAGATCAAACACGAAGAAGAAATATTAAAATCAACAAGGGAAAAACAACAAATAACACACAAGTGGATTCCCATAAGGATAACAGCTCATCTTGCAATAGAAACTCTTCAGGCCAGAAGGGAATGGCAGGACATACTTAAAGTGATGAAAGAGAAAAACTATAACCCAGATTACTGTACCCAGCAAGGATCTGATTCAAATATGAAGGAGAAATCAAAAGCTTTACAGACAAGCAAAAGCTGAGAGAATTCAGCACCACCAAACCAGCTCTCCAACAAATGCTAAAGGATCTTCTCTAGACAGGAAACACAGAAAGGGTGTATAAACTCGAAACCAAAACAACAAAGTAAATGGCAGTGGGATCATACTTATCAATAACTACCTTAAATGTAAATGGGTTGAATACACCAACCAAAAGACAAAGCCTGGCTGAATGGATACAAAAACAAGACCTCTACGTTGTCTACAAGAGACTCACCTCAAAACAAGGGACACATACAGACTGAAAGTGAAGGGCTGGAAAAAGATATTCCATGCAAATAGAGACCAAAAGAAAGCAGGAGTAGCAATACTCATATTAGATAAAATAGACTTTAAAACAAAGGCTGTGAAAAGAGTCAAAGATGGACCCTACATAATGATCAAAGGATCAATCCAAGAAGAAGATATAACAATTATACATAAATATGCACTGAACATAGGGGCACCACAATATGTAGGCAAATGCTAACAAGTATGAAAGGCAAAATTAACAATAACCCAGTAACAGTGGGAGACTTTAATACCCCACTCACACCCATGGATAGATCAACTAAACAGAAAATTAACAAGGAAACACAAACTTTAAATGATACAATGGACCACTTAGACCTAATTGATATCTATAGGACATTTCACCCCAAAACAATGAATTTCACCTTTATCTCAAGAGTACAAAGAATCTTCTCTAGGATAGATCACATCCTGGGCCATAAATCTATCCTTGGTAAATTCAAAAAAATCAAAATCATTCCAAGCATCTTTTCTGACCACAATGCAGTAAGATTAGATGTCAATTACAGGAGAAAAACTATTAAAAATGCCAACATATGGAGGCTGCAAAACACGCTGCTGAATAACCAACAAATCACAGAAGAAATCAAAAAAGAAATCAAAATATGCATAGAAATGAATCAAAATGAAAACACAACAACTCAAAAACCTATGAGACACTGTAAAAACAGTGCTAAGGGGAAGGTTCATAGCAATACAGGCTTACCTCAAGAAAGAAGAAAAAAGTCAAATAAATAACCTAACTCTACACCTAAAGCAACTAGAAAAGAAAGAAATGAAGAACCACAGCATTAGTAGAAGGAAAGAAATCTTAAAAATTAGGGCAGAAATAAATGCAAAATAAACAAATGAGACCATAGCAAAAATCAACAAAGCCAAAAGCTGGTTCTTTTTCAAGATAAATAAAATTGACAGACCATTATCTAGACTCATCAAGCAACAAAGGGAGAAGAATCAAATCAACAAAATTAGAAATGAAAATGGAGAGATCACAACAGACAATACACAAATACAAAGGATCATAAGAGACTATCATCAGCAACTATATGCAAATAAAATGGACAATTTGGAAGAAACGGACAAATTCTTAGAAAAGTACAACCTTCCAAAACTGAACCAGGAAGAAATAGAAAATCTTAACAGACCCATCACAAGCACGGAAAATGAAAATGTAATCAGAAATCTTCCAGCAAACAAAATCCCAGGACCAGATGGCTTCACAGCTGAATTCTACCAAAAATTGAGAGAAGAGCTAACACCTATCCTACTCAAACTCTTCCAGAAATTTGCAGAGGAAGGTAAACTTCCAAACTCATTCTATGAGGCCACCATCACCCTAATACCAAAACCTGACAAAGAT
>NW_011479105.1:5205-5893 GCF_000754665.1 Bison bison bison | reverse complement strand
CTGTTGTTGTAGATTTTATGAGCACTATGAAATTTAATAACTTTTTGATTCTTTTTTTATTTTCAATCACACTTTTTATGTTATTATAAACCTCTGCCTCCACTTTGGCCTCCTGCAGTTCTGTGGAGTTCTCCTTTCCTTCCCCTTCTGTTTTTTCTCTTTTCTTAATTTTAATTTTAAGCCTATTATTATTTTTCTACATCTATTCCTTTGTTTGGAGAAGGAAATGGCAATCAAGTCCAGTGTTCTTGCCTGGAGAATTCTGTGGACAGAGGAGCCTGGAGGGCTGCTGTCCATGGGGTCGCACAGAATTGGACACAACTGAAGAGACTTAGCATGCATGCATACACTGGAGAAGGAAATGGCAACCCACTCCAGTATTCCTGCTTGGAGAACCCCAGGGACAGAGGAGCTTGGTGGGCTGCCATCTATGGGGTCACACAGAGTCAGACACAACTGAAGCGACTTAGCAGCAGCATAACTCCTTTGTTTGCGTTTCCCACTGTTCTTCTCCCCTTGCAATTAAGATTTAATGTATATAAATCTACTTTATCTACCCCTGTTTAACTTTGAAATCTATTCGTTCCTTCTTCCCTTTCTACTCACCATATTTGTTAGTTTTGTTATCATTGCTTTATTCCCCACTTGGCAACTTGCTTTAGTTTTGTTTTCCAGTTTGTGCTTTCAT
>NW_011479105.1:4575-5105 GCF_000754665.1 Bison bison bison | reverse complement strand
CCAGAACCCCTGTGACCCAAGTAGCTGCACCACCTCCACACCTGGTCCTCACTGGGGCAGACCAAGCCCTACAGGGCAGCTTCAGGAGCAAACCCCAGTGGATGACCCACATGCAGAGGTGGAAATAAAACCACAATTGAAACCCGGGGCAGTGTGGCTAAGGACGAAGAGCCAAACTTTCCCACAAGCTATACAAGTTGCAGATTAAATCCACATGATCAACTAGGCAGACTCTGTGTCTATAGAATATATAAAAGGCCATTGAGAGCTCCCACAAAGAAAACACACCAATGTCCATAGCTGTGGACATTGGAGGCAAGAACACACAGGAGTAGGACTACATTAGAGTCTGAGCTACCCCCACAGCAGGTCCAGAGACCAGAGCAATGTTGGAAGGCACCCTAGGGGGGTGAAGCGGACTGTGACTCCCAGTGAATGAAGGGATGCTGACAGCAGCGAATGAAGAAAAATATTTACTATTCTTTTGACTTGTTTTGCATTTTCTTTTGGATTTTTTTCTTTTTTTTCCC
>NW_011479105.1:0-750 GCF_000754665.1 Bison bison bison | reverse complement strand
TTTAAATCATATCAAGGATCTTTTCTAACCATAATGCTATGAGACTTGATATCAATTACAAGGAAAAAAAACTGTAAAAAATACAAACAGATGGAAATTAAGCAATATGCTTCTGAATAACAAACAGGTTACTAAAGAAATAAAAAGGGAAATAGAAAAAATCCTAGAAACAAATGACAATGAAAACACAACAACTCAGAACCAATGGGATGCAACTAAAGCAGTTCTAAGAGGGAAGTTTATAGCAATAAAATTGTACCCCAAGAAACAAGAAAAATATCAAATAGACAACCTAACTTTAAACCTAAAGCAACTGGAAAAAGATGAAGAAGAAGAAGTACAACAACAACAACAAATTAGCAAACGGAAAGAAACCATAACTTTTTTCAATATATGCAAATAAATCAATTCTTCCATATACACAAATCAATATATGTGAAACACCATATTAACATACTGAAAGATAAAAGCCATATAATAATCTCAATAGATGCAAAAAAAGCCCTTGACAAAATTCAGCAACGATTTATGATTAAAACACTTCAAAAAATGGGCATAGAAGGAACCTACCTCAACATAGTAAAGGCTAACATTACAGCAAACATTATTCTTAATGGTGAAATTCTCAATGACTGCTACAGAAATCAGAGAAGAAAAAGAAATGAAAGTAATTCAGATCAAAAAATAAGTAAGGTTCTCACTGTTTGCAGATGACATGATAGTGTACATATAAAATCCTAAAGATAATAT
>NW_011479104.1:9369-10023 GCF_000754665.1 Bison bison bison | reverse complement strand
TGGGGGGAGGTCCTCAGAACAAGGGTGGAGAGCCTCTGAAGTTTTGTCCATCTTCTCAGGGACCAGGCACTCCCTCTGAATCTTCATGAGAACTAAGGTAGGGGGGCAGCACAAGGGCCAGATCAGCAAGGATCAGACTTGTGTTTACTTCTTCATCCATTGGTCCCTCAGTCGAGGAGGGCTCTTCATTCTGGCCCCACTCTGGAACAGGCCTCATATCCTTCTCCTGCATTCTAGAGAGTCTGACCAGGCACACAGAGGTAAAACAACTTGCTCACAGTCTCAGAGCAAGTGGGTAGCAAGTGAAGCTTAAAATAAAAGTTTAATGTCTTGCCTTCCTTGGCCCCATGTCTGGACCAGGAAGTGGTGGGCATTGTTGTGTGTGGGTGAGGTTTAGTACCAAACTGCATGGCTCTGGCTCCTTCCCACGTGCCCTGTTGTCCACAGGCCCCTCTTTGCAGGAAGCCTGCTTTTCCAGTGGACCACATGCTCCAAGGTTCTGGGTGTGAATCTCCCCATGAGCCAGGCTCTTTTCCAGAGACCTGCACCCTCAGTTGAAATCTCACCCCACTTCAGCCAAACTTCCAACCCCTCTTCCCCCAGGGCTGGTAGACTAACTTCTAAATAGATTACACAAACATTTGAATGCACAAT
>NW_011479104.1:8150-8868 GCF_000754665.1 Bison bison bison | reverse complement strand
CCTCATCTCTGAGTCTCTTGCTGAGGACGAAGCCTGAGGCAGGGTAGCAAGATGACTGGATGAGGTTCAGAGGCTTAAGAACACCAACACCTGAGCTAAGTGTTAGGTGTACGGGGAAGCCGTCTTCCTGGGGCCCAAGGCTGAAAAAGTGGGCTGCCTTGTGCCCTAGAGATGGCCTCCTGGGAGTTAGCCCTAGAAGGCTTGAGGGCTTGACTTGTCACTTGAAAATCCTGCATCAACCAGCTGGTTTTCTTTGTGAAATGTTCTTTGGGTAGCTGGACGGCCCTTGGTGGAGGACGTTCATGGGGACATTTGTACAAAGAAGGTTCTGGTGGCCCCAACGCCTTCCCCTGAATCTCAGTCTAGAGGAGGCAATGGCATGCGTGCAGCAGGGGCCGAGCAGAGACACATGGGTTTTGGTGAGGCCCAGGTGAGGCAGAAGAAAGGTGAGCAGAGAGCCTTCCAGCTGGGCTCTGCTTCATGGGTGAGAATCAGAAATCCAGAGGTGAGATGGAAGGATGTTCAGGGTGTGGAGAAGAGGGACAAATCCATGAGGGTAGGAGAACCAGGACTCGTGCCCAACCCAATGGTTCCACAAGGCTGGGGCGGAGTGTATGAAGGGTGGAGGGCTATGCAGTTGGGGAGGAAGGGTGAGGCCAGGCCACCAGGCCAGACTAAGATCTTGGTTTTATTTGATAAGCAGTGGAAGCCATTCCAC
>NW_011479104.1:2890-5239 GCF_000754665.1 Bison bison bison | reverse complement strand
TTTATTTCTCACAGATCTAGAGGCTGTCAAGGAGATCAAGATCAAAGTGACAGCAATGTAGGTTTTATTCTGAGACCTCTTCGATTGGCTTGTAGGTAGCCAACTAGTTGTGAGCTGATGTGAGTGCCTCTTTGTGCACACAATGTGAGAGGGAGAAAGCCCTTTGTGTCTCTTCTTCTAGGTGCACTAATTCCACTATGAGGACCCCAGCCTTATGACCTCATCTACAGCTAATCATCTCACAGAGGCCCCACCTCCAAATACCATCCCATTAGTGAGAGACCTTTAACATATGAGTCGAAGGGGGGCAGGCATTCAGTCCATAGCACCATGGTAGAGATCTGGCTGCCTGGCAAATGTCAAGCTTCTCCTATGGGTCTGTGGCCTCACTGTCCCTTTAACTTACCACTGGAGATGGGGGCTTCCTTTGCCTTATTCCAGCAATGGCTCAATACTTTAAGACTGACATTCAAAGTACATGATGACTTTAGGTTGGGTTATCCAAGCACCCCCTACCCCCTTTTCCCCTCCCCAGTGCACACACCTGGGAAGATGCTCTCCTTGGTGCTTGACTAAGAGCAAATCACTCTTCCTCCAGGGAGAACACTTGCCCGAAAGAAGAGAAGGAACCTGAGTGCAGAGCAGATGGGCACTGTGCCCTTGAGCAACCAGGCTCACCTCTGATGGGATATACCAGGCACAGCCACAGTCTACAAAGAGAGGTTAGCACCAGGCCAACTGTGTCGGGCCTCGGCTATCCAGAGGGCTTGGGCACACGGCCACTTGGGAAGGCAGGAGCCATTTCTAGGTTCCCAAAGTCAATCCTAAGTTCACAGAGAGTTGTAGTCAAAGATAGTTTTTATTAAGCAGTGGAACTGTGATGATTTTAGCACAATTTGTTGACCTATTTCAGCTTCCCACAATTGGATTGCTATTTCCCATGGGTTTCCCCAGTACAACTGTGGAGGAGGCACAGGCCTTGATGGTTGAAGCCAAGGCCTCGAAATTCTCACAGCTTGAGATGGAACAGCTGTTTACTAGATTGCAAACTGTGCTGGAAAATATTTCTTGGCAGAAAAAGGGTATTCTAAGCTGAGCAGACTGCAGCCTGCCTGCCCATGGTAGAATAGTTAAGTGCAACACTGGGCAGCAAAATTTCCAAGACACAGGTTTTAAAGAACTAACAATTAAAACAGAAAGTATTAGGAAATAAATGTCTTCACCCCCCACCCCCCACCCCCCAGTCCAGGGAACCTGGAGGTCCCCTGGCCATGCAAGCTTCGTTGGTCTGTCTTATCCCCCTTCTCTCAAGGCCTGAGAGAAAAGTAGAGCTAATGTGGCTCTACAGATTCAAGTGGGACTGCTGTGATGACATACAGGAGTTTAGCTCGTTCGGCCCATTATTCCCGGCTTGGACAGTCCCCAGTTCTGAAGAATGCTGGACTTGTTCAGTGGGTGCCACCTGCTGAGAGAAAAGGGACAAGATGGAGTCCTTTTCTAGAGTTCCTGGGCCCATTTTGCAGTGGTGTAAGGATCCCTTTGGTCTGAGCCAGTAAGCTGCTGAGAAGGATGTCTTTGGAAAGCACAAGCCTGCAAGGTGCCAGTAGAAGTTGAAGCTGGGAGAATGGGATCCTCCCCAGCTTCTCTCTCCCAACAGCATAGTAGCTTAAAGAGCAGCAGAAGTAGGCCTGGGCTCTCCAAAAACTTGTCTGAATGCCTAAGGCTACTGGATTCCCTGTCTGGCTTCCCCCAACCCAGCTTCCAACAAGCCATGGCCAGCCAAGAAATTAGAAGATCTCTCTGGCCTCTCCCTGCCTCTACCTTTAGGTCTCACCATTCTACACAGACTAGATGACTTCCATGCAGAGCCTCAGTGGCAGCTACCTGGCTCACTCAACGTGACATGGAGAGGTAACAACCCATTCTGGCCTGTGGACAGGGGAGGAGGGACAGACACACAGATGGTGTCACCAAGAGTGGACTGCGGGGCACTTTGTGCAGGAGAAAGAGCAACCCCCTTGGGCTGGTTTTTGAAGGTGATAGATTTTAGTGAGTTGAACTCAAGGGGGTGGAGGACAAGACTAGGGAAACAGAAGGAGCAGGGCTGGGCTATGGGCAGAGGCTGAAGGTGTTGGAGGACCTAGGGAGAGCAAGGCTCCAGAGCATGGAGAAGAGGAGCCAGGGCAGAGTGTGGGAGCCCCCACAGTCTTGTGGACAGGGAGCATCTGACACGGTCTTGCCCTTGGCTGCTCCCCTGGTTCTTATCCCACCTGTGTCACATCCCTGGGTCCTCTTTTCTCCACTAACTGGGCATCTGCCTCTCAGGGTAAGTGCTTGAGAACATGCATG
>NW_011479104.1:0-587 GCF_000754665.1 Bison bison bison | reverse complement strand
GGTGTTCTTTGGAAGGAATGATGCTAAAGCTGAAACTCCAGTACTTTGGCCACCTCATGCGAAGAGTTGACTCATTGGAAAAGACTCTGATGCTGGGAGGGATTGGGTGCAGGAGGAGAAGCGGATGACAGAGGATGAGATGGCTGGATGGCATCACCGACTCGATGGACATGAGTTTGAGTGAACTCCGGGAGTTGGGATGGACAATAAGGCCTGGTGTGCTGTGATTCATGGGGTCACAAAGAGTCGGACATGACTGAGCAACTGAACTGAACTAAGTTCTTTTAAGATTTCTAAAGCCAGAACCCAAACACCCTTTGTTTGTGGCATTAGTCAGATTGAGAGTTTTTGGTCCCCAAGGGGACTTCTGGGAGTACATCTGGGAGCCAAACCTGCTATGTGACTGTGGTCTCGATCAGCTCGCATCCCTGCCCTAGCAACATGGGCACTGCAGGTGGTCCCCAAGGTGGGGTTTGCCCTGCCAAATACAGGGCACTGCATGGTTGGATGCCAAGCACTCATCAGAAGGACTCCTGGTTTATTTTCAATACAAGGAAACACACTCACACCAAGCCTTGGATTTTGTA
>NW_011479103.1:9268-9979 GCF_000754665.1 Bison bison bison | reverse complement strand
AGAGATCACATAAACCTGTAATTTCTTAACCTGAGAACTATAAAAGACTTGAAATGGTGTGCAAATTACTTGAATATATTTGAATATATTTGAAATTCAAATTATTTGAATATATTCTGGGAAGACGGTCCATACTTTCCATCAGATGGCAATGGAGCTTCGTGACTCCTAAAAGGTTAACAAATGCTGGTCTACTCTGGTAGTTCTCAACTGGACACAGTTTTACCCCTCCCCTGGGTCATGTGGCAATGTCCGGAGACATTTTTGGTTGTCTCACCTGAAGAAGGTGCTACTGGCATCTAGTGGGTAGAGACCAGGAATGCTGCTAAACAACCTTGAATGCACAAAACAGCACCCACGACAAAGAAATATACGGCCCAAAATAGCAATAGCGCTAAGGTTAAAACATCCTCATCCACTCCAATCTTTCACATTCCAGAAGACAAATTTAAGATCCAAACAAGTGAAACAACCTGACCAAGATCACATAGACAGCTAGTAACAGAGCTAGACTGTGAACCATGGGCTTTTGACTCATGCTGTAATGTTCTAACCAATTTGCAGGTGGGTAAACAAAATTCTTACAGTTCAATAAGTATCAATGGGTTTACCTCTTATTTGTTGAGTAGACATGGTTAAAAAAAAAAGAAAGAAAGAAAAAGAAAACTATAAAACAGACTCTTAGCCCTCAGGGAGTTTACCATTAGTAGA
>NW_011479103.1:4700-5646 GCF_000754665.1 Bison bison bison | reverse complement strand
TCAATCCCAAACTCCCAATGTATCCAGCTTACCCCCTGGTAACCATAAGTTTGTTTTCTACATCTGGGACTCTATTTCTGTTTTGTAGGTAAGTTCATTTATAGCCTTTTTTTTTAGATTTCACATATGAGTGATACCATGTGATATTTCTTTCTCTGTCTGACTTCACACATTTAGAGCTTCTCTAAGTCCATCTATGTCGCTGCAAATGGCATTATTTCCATGACTCCTTCTCTTACGGTCTCCAAAGAGTCATACTCAATCAAGTAAGGAGGGTCCTTAGAGACCAACCAGAATGTCTTATCCCCTCCATGAAAAGATAAAAAGACTGAAGCACCTAGAGAGTAAACGGACCACTCAAGGTCACACAGTCAATATAGAAGAGAAGAGGGAAAACAAAGGAGACAGTAGGCCTGGCAGATCTCATGGGAAAGCTCAGATAAAGAGCCAGATCTTCACTCCTCAGCTTTCTTCAAACAGCTCAAGGCTGCTCTGTACTGCTGTCTTCCAACTTTCTTTCTTCCAGTTTGCTGAGTTATGTGCTTTCTTTCTAATCTCCCAAATAAGTCTTTTTTCAAAAAGAAAGTTTTAAAAATGAAACCCCCATGCCCTAATTAGATATGAAGCATATTCATATCTTGGTCATTCGGAGTTCCCTGTAGGGTCTGTTAAGACAGTGGCTTCAGTACAGCTTGCTCCCACGTAACGCCCAAATAGCAACAGGGTCAGGGACAAAGTCTCATTGAGAGTGAAAGCCAAAGCTTGCTATGAAAATTACTGTTATTCCCAAAGTCCCAAAAGGCACAGCGAACTTGATCATAATTCTAGAAAAAAGAAAAATCAGAGGCAAATAGCTTTCCTTGCGACTGTCACCAAATAATGACAACTACACACAAGTCTTTTCTTCTTGATGTTTTCTTAAAGAGTAGACACACACACACACACC
>NW_011479103.1:4131-4600 GCF_000754665.1 Bison bison bison | reverse complement strand
GAGACACTCCTGGCATTCCAGGAGCAATTGCTTCTGTGCAGGAATTTTCTGAGATTGGGCTACATCCTTACAGATTCCAATGGCAATGGCAAGCTTAAGAGGAACCCATTCAGCAATCCCTTTCCATCACCCCTTCTCTCTCTTTTTTAAAATTTTTATCAGAGTATAGTTGATTCACAATCCGTTAGTTTCAGATGTGCAGCAAAGTGAATCAGACATACATATACACATATCCACTCTTTTTTAGATTCTTTCCCCATATAGGCCATTACAGAGTATTGAGTATAATTCCCTGCGCTATACAGTAGGTCCTTATTAGTTAACTATTTTATATATAGTAGTGTGTATATCAGAGAAGGCGATGGCACCCCACTCCAGTACTCTTGTCTGGAAAATCCCATGGACGGAGGAGCCTGATGGGCTGCAGTCCATGGGGTCGCGAAGAGTCAGACACGACTGGGCAACTTCA
>NW_011479103.1:0-778 GCF_000754665.1 Bison bison bison | reverse complement strand
AAAAAAAAAAAAAAAAAGTCCTAGTCCAGGCCCTCTTGTTTCTTGAAAGTCCCTTCCCCTTTCTGGGACACTGGCAACATGAAGGAAGGTGGACCAAATACCTAACATCCCTCCCAACTTAGTCTAAGAGATGTGGTTTTCTGTAGTGAGAAGGCCAAAGGGGGAAACGCATAGTGACTTGGGACTGAATTAACCTACTTTCTGGCTTTCTTTCCTTGACCTACAAAGTGGCAGCCATTCAGGGAAAGGAACTAAACCCTTGCTGACTCTTCTGCCCTCTAGTTCTAGGCTCTGATTGGACCGATTTCCACTTCTGAAGCTTTACAGAAGCGGTTTCCTCTGCCTGAAACAGCCCTCCTCCTTCTCCTCACCCTTTTAAATCTTCTAGCTGGTACTCGACCTCCATCTCAGCTGACACCTCTCCTACAGAGGCCTTTCCTGAGCTCCCAGGCAGCTGGGGTGCTGGGGCTCTGTGCTTCCGGAGCCCCTAGGCCATATTGAACTTGCCTTGGGCTCTGGCCCTCTCCACAAGAGCCACCGCTAGTGGAAGGGTGGAAGAGGAGACACATGTTTTCCAAGAGTGGTGTTTTATTAACAATATGGGGCTTCCCTGGTGGCTCAGACAGTAAATATTCTGCCTGCAGTGCAGGAGACCCAGGTTTGATCCCTGGGTTGGGAAGATCCCCTGGAGAAGGAAATGGCAACCCACTCCAGTATTCTTGCCTGGAGGATTCCATGGACAGAGGAGACTGGTGGGCTACAATCCATGGGGTCTCAA
>NW_011479102.1:14226-14732 GCF_000754665.1 Bison bison bison | reverse complement strand
AAACAATTGCATCATGAACTGCTTCCCCAAGGTAGATATTGGTTAATTATGACCCAGCCATATGAAAGAATACTATATCTGATTATGAACAAAGACATAACCACACATATTGTTTAGTGACTGGGAAACTAAACCCTTAGTTAAGTTTTCTAGTTCCCTTCGCTGGTGTGGAATAATGGCTGACTTTTTTTGAAAATTGTTTAATCAAGATTTTTCTAAGTTTTCTCCAACTAAAACATTATATATACATGTATATATGTATATGTCCAGGCACAAGTCCATCCTTTCATTGTTCTTCAGATTTGCTTCAAGTATTTTTCTCATAATTTTAAAAATTAAATTAGGGACTTACCTGGTGATTCAGTGGTTAAGACTTTGCCTTCCAGCGCAAGGGGTACAGGTTGAATCCCTTGTTGAGGAGTTAACATTCCACATGTCTCGTGGCCAAAAATCCAAAATATACAATAGAAGCAATATTGTTATAAATTCAATAAAGACTTTTCCAA
>NW_011479102.1:9296-10339 GCF_000754665.1 Bison bison bison | reverse complement strand
AGAAGACTGTCTCAGGGAACCTTCCAAGATTTTCCTTCCACCATTCAACATATCATGCCCACTTCCCATGCCTTATGTTTCTTTCAAGAGGATAATTTCTTTATGGTGTTGTGTCGGTTTCTGCTGTACAATGAAGTGAATCAGACATATGTATACATATACCCCCTCCCTCTTGATTCACATCTCATCTCACCCCTCTGGATCATTACAGAGCCCCACACTGAGCTCCCTGTGCTATTCAGCAGCTTCCCACTAGCCATCTATTTTACACATGGAGGTGTATAGATGTTCAGCACTACCCTCTCAACTCATCCCACCTTCCCATCCCCCCACTGCACACACAAGTCAGTTCTCTACGTCTGCATCTCTATTCCTGCCCTACAAATAGGTTCAACTGTACTATTTTTCTAGATTCCATATATGTTAATACACAATGTTTGTTTTTCCCTTTCTGATTTACTTCACTCTGTATGGCAGGCTCTGGGTCCAGGCACAATACTGCAAATGACCAGTTTCATTCCTTTTGATGGCTGAATAGTACTCCCTTGTATCTATGTACCACATCTTTTTTATCCATTCCTCTGTTGATGGACACATAGATTGTTTCCATGTGGTGGCTATTGCAAAGAGTGCTGTAATGAACATTGGGATGCATGTGGGTTTTGTTTTGTTTTTTTAATTACGGTTTTCTCATGGTATACATTCAGTGGTAGGATGCTGGGTCATGTGGTAGTTCCCATGCTTTTCTTGTGTTGATCCTTAGGACTTGTCTCTTTCCAACATACTCTAGAATAGTCTATGTCATATGTATTTTCTTTTTTAGTCTGTACAAGTAGGTTTGCCAGCTTAAATTTAGAGCGTCAGTTCAGTTCAGTTCAGTCACTCAGTCGTGTCCAATTCTTTGCAACCCCATGAATCATAGCACACCAGGCCTCCCTGTCCAACACCAACTCCCGGAGTTGACTCAGACTTATGTCCATCGAGCCAGTGATGCCATCCAGCCATCTCATCCTCTGTCGTCCCCTTCTCCTCCTGCTCCCAAT
>NW_011479102.1:4626-5678 GCF_000754665.1 Bison bison bison | reverse complement strand
AATAAATAGCTCCTAGGTGAAGAGTGTGAGAGACCGGAAAGCCATCTCCAGTAATTAGAGAGGAATGCAAACGGGCTAGTGTGAATCCTTCTCGACAGAGTCTGTCGGCCTGTCTGTACCGCTCGCTCCAGAATCCCATTTGCAACCTTGAAATCTGACTGTAAACTTCTCTTTGCTTCATCTAGCAGAGACACACTTAGGACAGGCTCAGGATCCAATTAGGCTGATGGGGAGGAAAATGAGAAACACACACACACACACACACACACACACACAAATGAGAACAACATTTCAGATTTCTAAAAAACTGTCACCCCTGTCGCTTCCATAGATCTTAGACTCCTAACTCTATGATTGCCACTGGAATTGAAGCAAGTTGAGATTGCATCCTTAGTTTGACATTTACAATCGTATCTAGAGGCTATGGGATGAGATCTTCCTGTATTCTATACCAGGTCTCCCAGGCCTATGGGATGAGACCTTCCTGTATTCTATACCAGGCCTCTCTCAGAATCCACAGAATCCACCTGCCAATGCAGGAGACGCAAGAGATGTAGGTTTGATCCCTGGGTCTGGAAGATCCCCTGAAGGAGAGCATGGAAATCCACTCTGGTATTCTTGCCTGGAGAATCCCATGGACAGAGGAGCCTGGCATGTTACAGTCCATGGGGTTGCAAAGAATTGGATGACCAAGTAACTAAACAACAACAACAAATTTCCCCTAGTTCCTTAACTCCAAGTACAATGTTCATCCAAGAAAGAAACTTAAGTTTTTTAAAAACAACAACAACAACAACAACACATGCACTTTTGTGAATACTCACCTTCTGCTTCATTACTCTGAATTCTCTCTACTCAGGTATCTCTCTGTGTGTCATCAGAGCCATCACTCTGACAATGTCCAGCTTTATTACATGAAAATCAAAGCAGACCATTTTAGCTCTCTTTGCTTCATATGGAACATGATGGTCTGACTCCCAGAAATCAACAAACAGCTTTGAGACCATCTGGTTCATGGGAGTTGGAGTTTAACACCTGAGATCTTTGTGACC
>NW_011479102.1:0-720 GCF_000754665.1 Bison bison bison | reverse complement strand
TCAGAACACAAAAGCAAATACCAGCTCTATTCTTCAACTGTGTCATTTTGAGCAAGACATTTATCCTCTCCCAAATTCAATGTATTCAGCTGTAAAATGAGAAGAAAAAAAAAATGATGCCCACAATAAGGATGTCATGAGCAAACAGTGTTAAACACGCTAATTAAACACATGAAATATTTAGTGTAGCAGCCAGCATACATTTTCATTCATGGGAGATGTTATTGTCATAGATTTATCACAAGAGTTGGCCAGTTTTCAACATCAATCGAAAACTAGGATCATGGCATCTGGTCCTATCACTGCATGATAAATAGATGGGGAAAGAGTGGAAACTGACAGATTCATTTTCTTGGGCTCCAAAATCTCTGTGACTGGTGACTGCAGCCATGAAATGTAAGTTTGCTTCCTCTTGAAAGAAAAGCTATGACAAACCTGCTGCTGTGAAGTCACTTCAGTCATGTCCAACTCTGTGCGACCCCATAGATGGCAGCCCACCAGGCTCCCCCATTCCTGGGATTCTCCAGGCAAGAACATTGGAATGGGTTGCCATTTCCTTCTCCAATGCATGATAGTGAAAAGTGAAAGTGAAGTCACTCAGAGACGGATTCTTCATGACACCATGGACTGCAGCCTTCCAGGCTCCTCCATCCTTGGGATTTTCCAGGCAAGTGTACTAGAGTGGGTTGTCATTGCCTTCTCCAATGACAAACCTAGACA
>NW_011479101.1:14101-14766 GCF_000754665.1 Bison bison bison | reverse complement strand
AGAAAGCCCAGAGATAAATCCACACACATATGGACACCTTATCTTTGACAAAGGAGGCAAGAATATACAGTGGATTAAAGACAATCTCTTTAACAGTGGTGCTGGGAAAGCTGGTCAACCACTTGTAAAAGAATGAAACTAGAGCACTTTCTAACACCATACACAAAAATAAACTCAAAATGGATTAAAGATCTAAACATAAGACCAGAAACTATAAAACTCCTAGAGGAGAACATAGGCAAAACACTCTCAGACATACATCACAGCAGGATCCTCTATGACCCACCTCCCAGAATATTGGAAATAAAAGCAAAAATAAACAAATGGGACCTAATTAAACTTAAAAGCTTCTGCACAACAAAAGAAACTATTAGCAAGTTGAAAAGGCAGCCTTCAGAATGGGAGTAAATAATAGCCAGTGAAGCAATGGACAAACAACTAAGCTCAAAAATATACAAGCAACTCCTACAGCTCAACTCCAGAAAAATAAATGACCCAATCAAAAAATGGGCCAAAGAACTAAATAGACATTTCTCCAAAGAAGACATACAGATGGCTAACAAACACATGAAAAGATGCTCAACATCACTCATTATCAGAGAAATGCAAATCAAAACCACTATGAGGTACCATTTCATGCCAGTCAGAATGGCTGCAATCCATAA
>NW_011479101.1:8590-10755 GCF_000754665.1 Bison bison bison | reverse complement strand
ATTCTCCTGGCAAGGACACTGGAGTGGGTTTTATAGTCACTACTTAAAGCTTTAATATAAAGTTTCTCCAAGTGTGTAAGTACATCACAATCACGTGGGTAAATCACAAGGTTAAGCAAAAGTAAAAAAGCAAGAAAGCAAGCAATAAAACCTCAAACAAAGCAAAGTCCATGTCTTAAGTTTCTAGAACCTCTGTATATGAGGATTAAGAAATTGTATTTTAAACTCCCTCTCCAATGATTCATATACAGTTTTAAGTTTGAAAACCATTGTCTTAAAGAGATAGTTTAGAATCAGTAAGATAAGGTACTATTCTATAATCTAGTATGATGAAAAACACAGTGATCTGGGTAGGAGAGACCTAGGATCTAATCCTGGCTTTGCCTTTTATCATCTGTGAGATCTTGGGTAAGTGATGTCATCTCTATGAGCCCAATTTTCCTTCTTTTTACAATGAGGGAATTGATCAAGAGAAACTTTAAGGTCTTTAAAGTCAGGCTTCCCTGGTAGCTCAGATGGTAAAGCATCTGCTGCAATGCAGGAGACCTGGGTTCGATCCCTGGGTCTGGAAGGTCTCCTGGAGAAGGAACTGGCAACACACTCCAGTATTCTTGCCTGGAAAATCCAATGGATGGAGGGGCCTGGCAGGCTACAGTCAACGGGTTCACAAAGAGTTGGACACAACTGAGTGACTAACAACACAACTTTAAGATCTTCAGGCCTAACATTGTATGAATGTACACAGAGGACAATAAATTAATTACACTTGCTTCAGGAGGTCATAGAACCTAGAAGACAACACAATTCCTGGCAATAATATGGATTCAATATTAATAATGTGAATGAAGACAGAAAATATAAAATTGTTCAAGCTGGAATTGAATAAGTTCTCAAGAGACAGATATGTAATAAACTATGCCTTAAGGAAAGTTAGGAAAATATTTGGGAGCTATCTTTAAACCTATGAAGACAAATCACATTTTTTCCCCCACATAATCTTTTGGTGGCCATGAGGGATGAATTCTTGGCTGGATACAATCAACTCAAACCTACCCTTTTATGCAAAGCTTCTTTTGACAACTGCCCCTTATTTGAAAGTGAAAGTGAAAGTTGTTCAGTCATGTCTGACTCTTTGCTACCCCATGGACTATAGAGTCCATGGAATTCTCCAGGCCAGAATACTGGAGTGGGTAGCCTATCTCATCTCCAGTGGATCTTCCCTACCCAGGAATCGAACCGGGGTCTTTTCTTGTATTGCAGGCAGATTCAACTAAGCTATCAGGGAGTTCCGTTCCTTATTTAGGTCCCCTCCAAACAACTCCTCACAAATCCCTGAGTAACTACACCATAATATTTAACACTCAATTTTATGTTGTCTTGTATGTTACCTTTTAACTGTTTAAGCCTAATTTTTAAAAATATGACAAGCTCCTGGAAGTCAGTGAAAATACTGCTTTCCATATGCCCACTCCCAAGCTTATTACAGTGTTGAATATATAGGCAATCAGTGAGTATTAATAAATGTTAATATTTTTTTCTGTATTGCTTTGTAAGTTGCAAAATGCTTTTAAAACTAGTTCATAATTCTCAAAGCCACTGTGAGAGGCAATCAGGGCAGGTATTATTCCCATTTTATTTGAGGCTTAAAGAATTTACAGCTTCAAGAGGGACTGTTCAAGATGGCAGAGTAAGACATGGAGATTATCTTCTTCCCCACAAATACACAAAAAATACATCTGCATGTGGAACAGCTCTTACAGAACACCTACTGAACATTGGAAGAAGACCTCAGACTTCCAAAAATGTATGTTAATCTCTACATAATAGGGTAGGGCAAAAGATATAGGAAAAAAAGGACAGAGGAATTGAGAAGAGACCTGTGCCTCTGGAGGGAGCTGTGAAGGAGGAAAAGTTTCAACATACGTGGAAACACCCTCAAGGGCAGGGACAGGGAGAACTTCAAAACTTCAAAGTGGAGCACAGCAACAGGTGAATGAAAGGCAAAACAGAGAATTCACTACAGATATCAGTAACAACCAGCACTTCCCAGCCTGAGATGCATGTTTACACACCAACTGTAGCAAGTTAGGGCTGGGTACTGAGGCTCAAGCTTCAGAGGTCAGAGGCCAGGGAGAGGACTAGGGTTGCTGCCATGAAGATACTCT
>NW_011479101.1:4268-5810 GCF_000754665.1 Bison bison bison | reverse complement strand
CATATATATGGAATTTAGAAAGATGGTAACAATAACCCTGTGTACGAGACAGCAAAAGAGACACCGATGTATAGATCAGTCTTATGGACTCTGTGGGAGAGGGAGAGGGTGGGGAGATTTGGGAGAATAGCACTGAAACATGTATAATATCATGTATGAAACGAGTCACCAGTCCAGGTTCGATGCACGGTACTGGATGCTTGGGGTTGGTGCACTGGGACGACCCAGAGGGAGCGTAGGGGAGGGAGGAGGGAGGTGGGTTCAGGATGGGGAACGTGGGTATACCTGTGGCGGATTCGTTTCGATGTTTGGCAAAACTAATACAATACTGTAAAGTTTAAAAATAAAATAAAATTAAAAAAAAGAAAAACAAACAAAAACAAAATGAATAAGAAGAGAAGCATACAACAGATAAAGGAGCCTAGTAAAAACACACCAGAACAAATGTAGAGGGGATAAGCAGTCTACCTGGGGAAAAAAAAAAAAATTCAGAATAATGACAGTAAAGATGATCCAAAATAATACAGGTACAGATAAATAGAAAGGAGGCAGAGACTGAGAAGATAAAAGAAGTGTTTAACAAGGACTTAGAAGAAATAAAAAATAGACATTCAGCAATGAACAACACAATAACTGAAATAAAAAATACAATAGAGGGAACCAGTAGCAGAATAGCTGAGGCAAAAGAATGGAAGATAGAATGGTGCAAATAACTGAAGCAGAGCAGAATAAAGAAAAAGCAAGAAAAAAATGAGGACAGCGTCAGAGATCTCTGGGTCACTAAGCATACCAATATTTGAATTTTAGGGATCACAGAAGAAAAAGAGAAAAAGAAAAGGTATGAGGAAATATTTGAGAAGATTATAGTAAAAAATATCACTAACGTGGGAAAGGAAATATCCATCCAAATCCATGAAGCCCATATTCCCATACATAATAAACCAAAAGAGAAACATGACAAGACATGTACTAGTTGAACCAACAAAAAATAAACACGAAGAACATGTATGAAAAGAAGCAAGGAAAAAGCAACAAATAGCATGCAAGGGGATCCCTATAAGTTTAACAGTTGACCTTTTAGCTGAAACTCCACAGGCCAAGAAGGAATGGTAGGATATACTTAAAGTGATGAAAGGGAAAAAAACCTACAATCAAGATTACTCTACCAAACAAAGATCTCATTCAAATTCAGTGGAGAAATCAAAAGCTTTATACATAAGCAAAAGGTAAGAAAATTAAGCACCATCAAACCAGCTTTAAGCTCACTTCCCTGCTGGCTCAGATAGTAAAGCATTTGCCTATAATGCGGGAGACCTGGGTTCAATCCTTGGGTTGGGAAGATCTCCTGGAGAAGGAAATGGCAACCCACTTCAGTATTCTTGCCTGGAAAATCCCATGGATGAAAGAGCCTGGTAGGCTACAGTCCATGGGGTCACAAAGAGTAGGACACAACTGAGCGACTTCACTTCACTTCACTTCAAACCAGCTTTAAAACAAATCTCAAAGAAACTTCTCTAGATAAGAATTACAAGAGAAAGAAAA
>NW_011479101.1:0-607 GCF_000754665.1 Bison bison bison | reverse complement strand
AAGTCCTAGCTTTTTCTACTCTCTTCTTTCACTTTCATCAAGAGGCTCTTTAGTTCCTCTTTGCTTTATGCCGTAAGGGTGGTGTCATCTGCCTATCTGAGGTTATTGATATTTCTCCCTGCGATCTTGATTCCAGCTTGTGCTTCTTCCAGCCCAGCGTTTCTCATGATGTACTCTGCATATAAGTTAAATAAGTGGGGTGACAATATATAGCCTTGGCGTACTCGTTTCCCAATTTTGAACCAGTTCATCATTCCATGTCAGTTTCCAACTCTTGCTTCTTGACCTGCATACAGATTTCTCAGGAGGCAGATAAGGCGGTCTGATATTCTGATCTCTTTAATAATTTTCCATAATTCATTGTGATCCACATAGTCAAAGGTTTTCATGTTGTCAGTGAAGCAAAAGTAGGTTATTTCCTGGAATTCTCTTGCTTTTTATATTATCCAACAGATGTTGTCAATTTGATCTCTGGTTCCTCTGCCTTTTCTATATCCAGCTTGAATGTCAGAAAATCTTGATTCATGTGCTGTTGAAGCCTAGCTTGGAGAATTTTGAGCATTACTTTGCTAGCATGTGAGATGAGTGCAATTGTACAGTAGTTTGA
>NW_011479100.1:26207-26937 GCF_000754665.1 Bison bison bison | reverse complement strand
ACAGCAAAAGAGACACTGATGTATAGATCAGTCTTACGGACTCTGTGGGAGAGGGAGAGGGTGGGGAGACTTGGGAGAATGGCATTGAAACATGTATAATATCATGTATGACACGAGTCACCAGTCCAGGTTCGATGCACAATACTGGATGCTTGGGGCTGGTGCACTGGGACGACCCAGAGGGAGGATATGGGGAGGGAGGAGGGAGGAGGGTTCAGGATGGGGAACACAGGTATACCTGTGGCGGATTCATTTCGATATTTGGCAAAACTAATACAATATTGTAAAGTTTAAAAATAAAATAAAATTTAAAAAAATAATAAAATAAAAAATTTTTTAAAAATAAAAAAATTAATGCATTGTGCTAAGGTTATTTTTTTGTTATCTGTCTTTTTCTAATAGACTCTGAGCACCTTTAGAACAGTGCCATGCTCTTCATCCCCAGCACATTGCCTAGACCCTGGAACTTGGTGGTGCCACAGAAACGATATAGAGTGAATGAATGGATGCATAGATGACTGAAATCATTCAGTGAATAATTCTATTTGAAGACAAAAACCACAATGGGATAAATATCAGAAAAATGCCATTCTAAGAGGATCCCAAACCTTTAAGTTACTCAGAAATCAGTATTCTTGTAGGAGCAAGGATCATGTTTCAGTTATCATTGTACCTATCTCAATATCTAGCACTATGCTGTTAGCATAGAAATTCCTCCATAACAGTCTAT
>NW_011479100.1:23534-26079 GCF_000754665.1 Bison bison bison | reverse complement strand
AAGGAACCTGTTTTTAGAAGTTTTAAAGCATCTTGTGCCTCTCACGGTTGGGAGGCTGTGAGCGATCACATGTGGCCGGACAAGCCTGTCAGGCAGGCCAGAGAACCTTCAGAGGAGTTTGTAGGTTAAAACACTCTTGTCACACCCAAGAGTTTTTATTGACTGGAGCTCTAGGTTAACTCCTTCTCCGAAAGAGGTGGTGGGGGACAGCCCCCCGTAAAGTCAGAGGTGTAGGTAAGAGCACAAAGTAGTAAAGTAGGCAGGCTCTGGTTATGGGGGGTAGACGCTCGAGGATTTCCAGGGGGACTCCTGAGGCTCGATCCCGCCTTTGCGTATGTCGAGCCTCCTTCCTCATGACCTTTGTCACAGGCGGAGTACCTCACTCTGGCCCCCAACAGACAATCTTTTATTTTCTCTGTGCATCCACCTTTCAGCTAACAAAGTAGAGAGACACTACTTTCTACTCATTTTTTCATAAATATGTAAAGAGAATTAACAAATTTGGAGGCCAGATGCTAGTCACTGAAATATCTTTTCACACATCATTTTTTTAATTAGCTTGATTCTGCATTGTTCTAAATGTTTCCCTAGTGGTCCAGTATGTCCCATGAGTATCCTTGAAGTACATTTTTCATCTAGCAGATTCTTGCTAAATTGTTGTGGTGTATAATTGGTGAATGATTTGCATTCAGCATTAATGATTGTTGTTCTTGGACCAATACAAACTCGAGTGAAGTTTTTCTTGCATTTATGCAGCAATATATGAAATGAATGGAACCTGGTAATGAAAGAAGACCCCTGCTTAAATCTCACTAATAACAAGGCTTTTGAAAGCTATATACATTTTCTGAACCTTCTCCAGTGGCAGTATGACAGTCCTTCAAACCACTTATATGAGAAATATTCAGATTAGCACTGAAAATAAGTGTTGGTTGAATCACAATAGCTCTTTATTCCTGTTCCTGCTTTACATGTAAAGTACAAGCCTGAAGAGCTACAGTGTGTTTGTAATAGTGTGAATTGTCTCTTCTATGCTCCTTGGAATATATCATTCTATTCTGCAGAGCTAAAATAAATGAGATTAATAAAATTTTCATAATGTATCTTTTCATTGTTTAAGATTTTCACCTATGGCACAAAAACTGATTAAAATAGTGCCATTTGAAAACAATGAGCCAAAATTAGTTCTTCAATAATCACAAGTAGCATTTGGGGGTAGAATTTGGCACTATAAAGCATTCTATATTACTTTTAATTTAGTTAGGTACAATGATATACTTAGTTGTTATCTGGAAATTAAGTGTTAAATACAAAGAACTGCATGTCTCTCTTTGAACTTTCAGACCATTTAGTGTTGAGCTCCTAGTAACTTACAAACTGATGAAAAGGGACTATACTTTTATATTCTGATATCTCTTGAGACTCAACCTTTTAAGCTTAGCTTATCCTCCACATTTGTTGAGTTCCTTTTTGACTGAAGACTCACATTCTGGCAAATCAGGACTTAGATGCATTACTTCATTTTTTCTTCTTGGCAGAGTTATACAAATATCATAGGCCTTTCAAACTATATAGATAAGTGGTAGAAAGCAAAGATGAATATATGCAACATAACCCATTTTTGCCACTGAAATATAACTACTTCTCACAATTCTGAACAAGGGAAGTTTATATATGGGTGTTTTAGAGAATGCCATAACAACAGACTACTTACTACTTGTAACACAGCTTGCAGTAGACCTTAATGTATGGAAAAGTGTTAACTTATTTAAAATTTTATTTTCCTGTGTTTTTTTTTTTTTTTGTGTGTGTGTGTGTGTGTCTTAAATCTTTAGTATAAAGTAACTGTTCTCTGAATCCAAGAACACAAAATATTACTAAGTGGCTAGTGCTTTTTGATCTGAGATTTAATCATAAATTTATGGAATATTGCCAATAGGAGTTAAGTCATACTGAACTGACTGATATTAAAGTGTACCAGAGTCAAGTAAGTTGAATGGGTTGTTAGGGTATTATCCATGCAGATTGTTGTGACTTTTCAAGATCAGATCCCCTATAAAACAAAAGGAAAAGAAAATAATGAAAACATAAACACATAAGCATACTATACAGCCTATCCAAGTTCTTCCTTTTGATACCCATCCTTTGTGTATTAGACTTAAATAAAAACCTAGGAATAAAAAAAAAAAAACCTAGGAATAAAAAAATAAAATATAATCTATTGGAAGTAGCAGTACATTATGCTACATGTCTATTTGTTCACAGTATTTCTTGAATTAATTTTCTCTACATCTTCTATCAAAACTCGAATCCAAGGCATCTGAATCTCTAGTCTGGATGACTGCAATGGACTAATATTGTTCCCCTCAATCTTTGTGCCCTCCTCAATCCATCCTGCCACTGTGGCCAGAAAAAGAATATTTTAATGCCAAATTCCTATTTAATACCTGTTTATTGCTCCCCATTGCACCTAGGAATTCCCACTGTTTCAGGATCTGGCCACTATCTACTACTCTGATCTTATCTAAAGCTACTGTTCATCTTC
>NW_011479100.1:22235-22964 GCF_000754665.1 Bison bison bison | reverse complement strand
TCTAATTTTCTTGAAGAGATCTCTAGTCTTTCCCATTCTGTTGTTTTCCTCTATTTCTTTGCATTGATCACTTAAGAAGGCTTTCTTATCTCTCCCTGCTATTATTTGGAACTCTACATTCAGACGGGTATATCTTTCCCTTTTGCCTTTGTCTTTTGCTTGTCTTCTTTTCTCAGCTATGTGTAAGACCTCCTCAGACAACCATTTTGCCTTTTTGCATTTCTTTTTCTTCGGGATGGTTTTGATCACTGCCTCCTATACAATGTTAAGCACCTCTGTCCACAGTTCTTCAGGCATTCTGTCTATCAGATCTAATCCCTTGAATCTATATGTAACTCCCACCGTATAATCATAAGGGGTTTGAGTTAGATAATACCTGAATGATCCAGGGGTTTTCTCTACTTTCTTCAATTTAAGTCTGAATTTTGCAATAAGGAGTTCATGATCTGAACCACAGCCAGCTCCTGGTCTTGATTTTGCTGACTCTACAGAGCTTCTCCATCTTTGACTGCAAACAATATAATCAACCTGATTTCATTATTGACCATCTGATGATATGCCTAGTGTTCTTATAAAAGAAGACTAGAGACACAGATGGTCAGTGGTGAAGAATCTGCCTGCCAATGAAGGAGATGCAAGAGACCTGGGTTCAATCCCTGGGTCAGAAAGATCCCCTGGAGAAGGGCATGGCAATACAAACTGAGGATCACCAAGGATTACTGGCAACTA
>NW_011479100.1:20974-22135 GCF_000754665.1 Bison bison bison | reverse complement strand
TGTATGGCAAAACCACTACAATATTGTAAAGTGATTAGCTTCCAATTAAAATGAATAAATTTTAAAAGAAAAGCAAAATGTAACTTAAAATGAATTATAGACATAAATGTAAAAGCTAAAGCTATAAGATTTCTGGAGGGAAACATGGATAAATTCCTAGGAATCTTGAGTTAAAAAAAAAGGTTTTAAATTAGACACACAATTTACAAATAATGAAAAAATGTAAATTAGATTTCATCAAAATTAAAAGTCTTTACATTGCAAAAGATATTGCTAAGAAAATGCCAAGACAAGCCACAGACTACGAAAATGATTCTGAAAACATATATCAGATTTAAAATGTGTACTTGGAATATGGAGATAGATAGAGATGTTTGAAACTCGGCAATAAGAAGACAAACAATCCAGTTTTAGAATAATTGGCATATATGTGAAAAGACATTTTATGAAAGATAACAGATAGGCATGAGAAAAGAAGCTCAACATTACTGCCCATTGGCAAAGTTAAATTTAAACCATACCATGGTACAGTGCATATTCATTAGAAAGATAAAAATACTACAATGTCAAGGATTTGGATCAACAGGAAGTCTAACACACTTTTGGAAAGAAGGCAAAACTTTATTCAAGTTACTTTTAAAAAAAGTTTGGCAGTTTTGTTTTGTTTTGTTTTTTCTCTTAAAGTTGACCATACGCTTACCATATACTATAGCAATTCTAATCCTAGGTGTTTACCCAAAAACAATGAAAATATAGCATAAAGATCTGTGTACAAATATTCTCAACAACTTATTGGCTTTACTCATAATACCCAAAAAATGGAAACAATAAAAATGGCTATCAATTAATGAATGGATAAACAAAATATTGTAAATGCACACAATGGAATGATATATAGCAATCAGGTGGGACAAACTATTGACTTATACAATCATGTGTGTTACACTAACTGAAGAAGCCTGGCACAAAGCACTACATACTATACAATTTCATCTGTATGCAGTTCTGGAAAAGGTAACTCAATGATGAGTAAAAGCAGACAGTGGTTGTGAGGGGCCAAGAGGTGAGTGAGAGTCAACTGAAATAAAATGAGCTCTCCATGAGATATCCACTTATAAAAATCAAGTAGTTAGCTATATTAGTTCACAGCTCAGAAAGGAG
>NW_011479100.1:19351-20874 GCF_000754665.1 Bison bison bison | reverse complement strand
CAAACTCATGTCCATCGAGTCAATGATGCCATCCAACCATCTCATCCTCTGTCATCCACTTCTCCTCTTTCCCTTAATCTTTCCCAGCATCAGGGCCTTTCACATCAGGTGGCCAAAGTATTGTAATTTCAGCTTCAGCATCAGTCCTTCCAGTGAATATTCAGGACTGATTTCCTTTAGGATGGACTGGTTGGATCTCCTTGAAGTCCAAGGGACTCTCAAGAGTCTTCTCCAACACCACAGTTCAAAAGCATCAACACTTTGGCACTAAGCTTTCTTCATGGTCCAACTCTCACATCCATACATGACTACTGGAAAAACCATATCTTTGTTATAAAGACTTTTGTTGACAAAGTAATGTCTCTGCTTTTTAGTATGCTGTCTAGTTTGGTCATAGCCTTTCATCCAAGGAGCAAGCGTCTTTTAATTTCATGGCTGCAGTTACCATCTGCAGTGATTTTGGAGTCAAAGAAAATAAAGTCTATCACTGTTCCATTGTTTCCCCATCTATTTGCCATGAAGTGATGGGAACAGATGCCATGATCATAGTTTTCTGAATGTTGAGTTTTAAGCCAACTTTTTTCACTCTCCTCTTTCACTTTCCTCAAGAGATTCTTTAGTTCTTCTTCACTTTCTGCCATAAGGTTGGTGTCATCTGTATATCTGAGGTTATTGATATATCTTCTGGCAATTTTGATTCAGCTTGTTCTTCATCCAGCCTGTCATTTCACATAATGTCCTCTGCACATAATTTAAATGAACAGGGTGACAATATAGAGCCTTGACATACTCCTTTCCCGATTTTGAACCAGTCCGTTGCTCCATGTCCGAGTCTATCTGTTGTTTCTTGACCTACATACAGTTTTCTCAGGATGAAGTTGTGGTGGTCCGGTATTCCCATATTCTTGAAGAATTTTCCAAAGTTTTTTGTGATCCACATAATCAAAGGCTTTAGCATAGTCAATGAAGCAAAAGTAAATGTTTTCCTGGAATTCTCTTGCTTGTTCTATGGTCCAATGGATGTTGGCATTCTGATCTCTGGTTCCTCTGCCTTTTCTAAATCCATCTTGAATATCTGGAAGTTCTTAGTTCACATACAGTTGAAGCCTAGCTTGGAGAATTTTGAACATTACTTTGCTAGCGTGTGAGATGAGTGCAATTGTGTGGTAGTTTGAACATTCTTTGGGCATTGCCTTTCTATGGGATTGAAATGAAAACTGACCTTTTCTAGTCCTGTGACCACTGCTGAGTTTTCTAAATTTGCTGGCATATTGACTGCAGCACTTTCACAGCATCATCTTTTAGTATTTTAAATAGCTCAGCTGGAATTCCATCATCTCCACCAGCTTTGTTTGTAGTAATGCTTCCTTAGGCCCACTTGACTTTGCATTGCAGGATATCTGGCTTTAGGTGAGTGATCACACCATTATGGTTATCCAGGTCATTAAGAAACATTTGTATAGTTCTTCTGTATATTCTTGTCATCTCTCTCTCTCTCTCTCTCTTTTTTTTTTTTTTTTATA
>NW_011479100.1:15588-19251 GCF_000754665.1 Bison bison bison | reverse complement strand
CTAAACTACAAAGTTAATTAGTAAGTTTTAATAAAATGGAACATGAGAAGTTCATTGATGTGGCTTCTGATTCCACATTATGATTAGCCTTCAGGAAACTTACACATGTGGAATTTTGGTCTATTTTAGAAGAATAGCAACACTCTGAAATGTCTATTATTATTCCCTTTCCCAGCTACTTATCTGTGTAAGTACATAGTATTCATAGCCTTCAACTATCAGAACACAATGCAGTGGATTTAACTTAGAAACAGATCTTACTGTATATCCAGCTATCTTAAGTAAGCCAGGTATTAAAGAGATTTGCAAAACTGAAAAATAATGCTATGTTGTTTACTACATTTTTGTTTTGTATAATATAGTTATAAAATGTTATTTAAGTTAATATATAATTTATATATTATATTTAAATTAAAATTAATGAATATTTCAGAAACATTCTCAGGTTTAAGTTCTACTATTCTAAATATCAAAAGATATAACTAAGGTAAACAGAAACTCTGTGAGGTGCTTAATACTTTTATGTATGTAAAGGTATCTTGAAACCCTTGAGAATGCTGATTTAATTCATAGAGGGAAATATAGCTAAATGGCAAGTGCCTGAGAACATATTTTATTACTATTTCTTTTTGAACTTTATATTTGGAAATATATATTCACAGAAAGCTGCAAAGATTGTGCAAAGAGGTTTTATGTATCTCTCACATAGTTTTCTGCAAGAGTTAAATTTTGTGAAAACACGATTTGCATATAACCACCACTGCAGTCAGGACACAGATTACTGCATCACCATAAAAACATCACTATTAGTATAGCTCATTAAATAATTTCCCATTGTTGAACTTACTTTGTGGCTGCTTTATACACTATTTTGGAAAAACAGTTTTTAAAAAATATTATAAAATTTTAATCATTATGTCTTAAGAATGGAAGGAACCTCAATGATATGTAAAAAAAAAAAATTGCCCTAAAGTTTAATAAAATGACTTTTTCCTTGAGATTTTGCCCTATATATAACATGGGCCAAAGTTTTGAAATGAAATGATAGACTGAGAATAGTATCATATCTTGATTTTTTTTCAAATGACATGGAGTATTCAAAGTCAAACAGGATTTCACTAGAAGTTATCTGTGGTGCAGTTTAACATGTTGTGCTTTGGATTAAAAATGTATGTCTGTGTGTATGTGTGGCTGAGTCTTGTCACTGTTCACCTGAATCTATCACAACATTGTTAATTGGCTATATCCCAATACAAAATAAAACATTTAAAATATTGTATGTCTAAAACCATATATACAATATTCAATCTCCCTTTCAAAGCAGGGACATAACTGCATTTCCTCCTATCCCAAGTGTTTCCTAAAATCTTTCACAGATGCAGACATTTTCAGTCAGTCTCCAATAAATTACTTTCAGTGTCAGGAAACTCATCACTTTTTGAAAATTCCCATATTGTTTGGTACATTTTTTTTTCTTCTGATATTGATCTAAAATTTTGGTTGTCTAATGTTTTCACTCATTGGATCTACTTATCCCTTCTGGATTCAGAGTAAGCAATCTCTTTTCTTAACCTTCAAATATTTTTGTGTATTGCTAAGCTGTGTCCAATGCTTTTTAACTCCATGGATTATATAGCTCGCCATAGTCTGTCCATGGAATTCTCCAGGCAAGAATACTGGAGTGGGTTGCCATTTCCTTCTCCAGCGGACCTTCCCACCTCACGGACCAATCCCGGGTGTCTTGAATTGCAAATACTTTTAGTAAGTTTTGAAACCACTCTTTAAAACTGCTCTGTTTTAGGCTAAGAAATTCCCATATAAACTACCGTCATGTTTACTGGCTATCATACCCTTAGCTTTTTAGTTGGATTTCTTTGGAAAAGTGTCAGCTTCTTAAAAAATCTTTTAAATATTGGCATACACAATAAAGCACAATATTCTAGGCTTAGCTTAATTTATGCAGAATATGTCAAATAAAGCACATAATGTGGCACCATCAAACCTTGAAGTGTCTTTAAAAACATACAAATATAAAAAAAAAAAAAAGGTCAAATTTTTGGACTACATTGTAACAGAAAAACATGTCTCAGTAGCATGCAAATAATTATAACCAGGGATATTTCACCTAAAGAATAAAGCTGAATTCTCACAGGGCTCTCACATGCATCATTGCATTTTTTAATTGATATATAGTTAAGTATTATATTAGTTTCAGATGTAGAGCAAAATGATTTAGCACTTTTCTAGATTATATTCCATTTAAAGTTATTGAAAGATAATGGCCATATTTCCCTGTGCTATACAATGTATCCTTGTTGCTTATATATTTTGTTTACAGCAGTTTATATCTTTAATACTCAAATCCTCTTTCTCCTCCCCCACACCCCTGCTGGTAACTGCTAGTTTGTTCTCTGTATCTGTGAGTCTGATTCAGTATCATTATATTAATTTTATTTTTAGATTCAACATTTAAGTGATAATATACAACATTTGTATGTACACAGTCTAACATATTTCACTAAACATGATGCTCCTTAGGTCTACCCACCATTCTGTAAAATTTAATTCTTTTTTTAAGATTCTACTGCATTTATATACTACACTTCTTTATCCATTCATCTGTCATTGAACAGTTTTGTTGTTTCCATATTTTGGCTTTGGAGTAAGTAATGCTGCTATGAACATTGAGGTGCATCATCATGTTGAAGCAGTGTTTTGGTTTTTCTTGAATATATACCCAGGAGTAGAATTGCTGAATCTTTTGGTAGTTTTATTTTTAGTTTTCTGAAGAACCGCCATGATTTTTTTATAGTGGCTACACCAATTGACATTTCCACCAACAGTGTAAAACTAATCCCTTTACCATACATTCTAGCCAACATTTGTTATTTGTGATTGTTTTGATGATAGCCATTATGATAGATGTGAGGTGATATTCTATTGTAGTTTTAATGTGTATTACTCTGATGACTAGCCATATTGGCATCTTTTCATGTGCTTCTTGGCCATCTGTATGCCTTCTCTGGAAAATTGTCTACTCAGGTCTTAGGCACTTTTTTTAATTGGGTTGTTTGCTCTTTGACATTGAGTTGTATGATTTGTTTATATAATTTGGATGTTGTCATTCAGATGCTAAGTCATGTCTGAATCTTTGCAACCCCATGGACTGCGCCATGCCAGGCTTCCCTGTCCTTAATTATCTCCTGGAGTTTGCTCAAATTCATGTCAATTGAGTCGGTAATGCTACATAACTATCTTATCCTCTGCCTCCCTCTTCTTCTTTTACCTTCAACCGTCCCCAGAATCAGGGTCTTATCCAATGAGTCACATCTTCATATCAGGTGGCCAAACTATTGGAGCTTCAGCTTCAACATCAGTCCTTAGAAAGAACACCCAGGACTGATCTCCTTTCTGCCATTATAGTGGTATCATCTGCATATCAGAGGTTATTGATATTTCTCCTGGAAATCTTGATTCTGTCTTGATTCATCCAGTCCAGCATTTTGCTATAATGTACTCTGCAAATAATTTGAGTAAATCCCTTCTCAGTCATATCTTTTGCAATTTTTTTTTCCATTCAGTAGGTTGCCTTTGCATTTTGTTGATGAAGTTCTTTGTTATAAGTTTACTTAGGTCCCATTTGTTTATTTTTAATTTTATTTC
>NW_011479100.1:14913-15488 GCF_000754665.1 Bison bison bison | reverse complement strand
GTGGATTTCCTTTAGGATTGACTGGTTTAATCTCCTTGCTGTCCAAGGGACTCTCAAGAGTCTTCTCTGACACCACAATTCAAAAGAATCAAATCTTCAGCACTCAGCCTTCTTTATGATCCAACTCTCATATTCATACATGACTACTGGAAAAACCATAGCTTTGACTATATGGACCATTGTTAGCAAAGTGATGTCTCTGCTTTTTAATATGCTGTCTATGTTTGTCACAGCTTTACTTTCAAGGGGTATGCATCTTTTAATATCATGGCTACAGTCACCTTCTGCAGTGATTTTGGAGCCCAAGTAAATCTGTGACTGCTTCTACTTTTTCCCCTTCTATTTTCCATGAGGTGATGGAACTGGATGCCATGATCTTAGTTTTTTGAATGTTGAGTTTTAAGTCAGCTCTTTCACTTTCCTTTTTCACCCTCATCAAGAGGCTCTTTTTCTCCTCTTTCAGTTCAGTTCAGTTCAGTTGCTCAGTCATGTCCAACTCTTTCTGACCCCATGAATTGCAGCACGCCAGGCCTCCCTGTCCATCACCAACCTCTGGAGTTCACTCAAACTCACGT
>NW_011479100.1:13701-14813 GCF_000754665.1 Bison bison bison | reverse complement strand
TTGTTTATTTTTAATTTTATTTCTTTTGCCTTAAATGACCGTTTAAAAAAATAATGTTTTGATTCATGTTGAAGAGTGTTCTACTTATGTTCTCTTCTAAGAGCTTTATGATTTCAGGTTTTACATTGATGTCTTTAATCCATTTTGAGTTTATTTTTGTCTATGACAAAGGAGGAAATGTTCAATCTTATTCTATTACTTGCAGCTGTCCAGTTTTTCCCAGCACCACTTTTTGAAGAGATTTTCTTTTGTCCATTGTATATCTTTGTCTTTTTATCATATATATTGACCATAAATGTGTGGGTTTATTTAGGGTATTCTATTCTGTTCCATTGATCTATGTGTCTGTTTTTTGACAGTACCATGCTGGTTTCATTACAGCAGCTTCATAGTATAGCCTGAAGTCAGGGAGCATACCTCCCGCTTTGTTCTTTTTTCTTTCAAGAATGATTTGGAAATTTGGAGTCTTAGTTTTAGGATTAATGATTTTATTTCTGTGAAAAATGTCCTGAGTATTTTGATAGTGATTGCATTAAATCTGTCTGTAAATTTCTGTGGGTAATATGGACACAAACAATATTTTTTTTTGGACACAAACAAATATTAATTCATCCAATATAAGAATACCAGAAATCTTTACAATTTTTAATATTATTTTCCAATTTCTTTATCAGTGTTGAATAGTTTTCACAGTATAGGTGTTGAATAGTTTTCATAGTATAGGTGTTTCATCTCCTTAGTTAAGTTTATTTTTAGGCACTTTTTCCTTCTTGATACAATTTTAAATGAAATTTTCTTCCTCATAATCAGTGTATAGAAAAGCAACAGATTTCTGTATATTAATCTTATATTCTTCAACTTTACTTAATTCATTTATTTGTTATACTAGTTTTTGGTGGAACCTTTAGAGTTTCTATGTATAGTATCATGCCATCTGCAAATTGTGATAGTTTCACTTATTCCCTTCCAATTTGGATGTATTTTATTACCTTTTCTTATCTAATTGCTGTGACTAGGACATCCAATATAATGTTAAATAGAAGTGGCAAGTGTAGGCATCCTTGTCCTCTTCCTAATTTTAGAGCAAAGCTTTCAGCTTTTCATTGCTGAGT
>NW_011479100.1:12579-13343 GCF_000754665.1 Bison bison bison | reverse complement strand
ATTGTAGTGTTTTTGTGTGACTTTGGTATTTGGGTGATGATGGTGAAGTAAAATGAATTTGGGAGTGTTTTCTCCTCTTCAATTTTTTTGAAATAGTTTGAGAAGATTAGATATTAGCTCTTCTTATAATTTTGTTAGAATTTCCCTGTAAATCCATCTGATCATTTTTTTTTTTTGGTCTGCTATGATTTTTTTTAATTAAAATTCAATATTGCTACCAGTAATCTGTTTAGTTAGATTGCTTATTTCTTCTGACTCAGACTTAGCAGATTGTATGTTTGTAGAAATTTTCTTTTCTTCTAGGTTGTCCAATTTTTTGGTATCTCACTGTTCATAGTATTCTTTTATGATTTTTTTTTGTTTTGTATCTGTGGTATATGAGTTAGTTCTCCTCTTTGATTTATTTTATTTATTTGTATTTTCTTTCTTTTGTTCTTGATGAACCTGGCTAAAGGTTTATCAATTTTATTTATTCTTTCAAATAACTGGCTTTTGGTTTCATTGATCTTTTTCTATTGATATTTTGGTCTCTAATTTATTTCCTTGCCAGTCTTTATTATTTTCTTTTTCTAGCTTACTTTGGACTTTGCTTGCTTCTCTTTTTTTCCCCCAATTCTTTCATATGGTATTTTAGGTTGATTTTTTTTTTTACTTGTTTGCTTCTTTAAGTAAGCCTGTATCACTATAAACTCTCCTCTTAGAATTGATTATGCTGCTTCCTATAGATTTTAGAAATTTGTGCTTCCATTTTTTTTTGTCTCATA
>NW_011479100.1:9425-12479 GCF_000754665.1 Bison bison bison | reverse complement strand
CTGATTTTTTTTTTATTTCTCAGTGACTCATTGGTTTTATTCTTAGCATACTGTTTAGTCTCCATATATTTGTGCTTTCTCTTTTTTCCTGTAATTCATTGCTAGTTCCATACTGCTGTGTCCAGGAAAAATGTTTGATACAATTTCTTTTCTCAAATTTGTTGAGATTTGTTTTGTCATCTATTATGTGATCTGTCCTGAAGAACATTCCATGTGCACTTGAAAAGAATGTGTATTCTGCTGTTTTTGCATGAATTATTCCATAGATATATAGGAAGTCCAATGACTCTATTGGCTCATTTAAGACCATTCCTTCCTCATTGAATTCATGTCTGGATGATCTGTTATTGATGGAAGTGGGGTGTTAAAGTCCCCTACTATTATTGCATTATTGTGGATTTCTCCCTTTATATGTATTAATATGTGGCTTATATATTTAGGTGCTCTTGTATTTAGGTACATATATTTTTATGAGTGTAATATCCTCTTCTTGTATTGATTCCTTTGTAATTATGTAGTGCCCTTTTTTCTTCTGTTAAAGGCTTTCTTTTAAAATATTTTATCTGGTATAAGTGTTGCTACCCTTGCCTTCTTGTTGTTTACATTTTTTGTTCTCTCACTATCAGTCTGTGTGTCTTTAGCTCTGAAATGAGTCTCTTGTGAACACCATATAGCTGGGTATTTATAAATTCAATATATCACACTATGTTTTGATTGAAGCATATTGTTCATTGACACTGAAGTAATCATTGATAAGTGTGTACTTACTAGCATTTTATTACTTGTTTTCTGGTTGTTTTTGTAGTTCTCTATGATTTTCTTAGTTATTTTTTCTTGTCTTTTGGTTTGATGATTTCCTTTAATTATATGCTTATTTTCCTTTACCTCTAGATTTTTTTGTATCCATTGTAGGTTTCTGATTTGTGGTTACCATGAGGTTCTTATAGACTTTAACTATAGCTACTTGTTTTAAGCATGTAGAGCTTTAAATTCAAACAAATTTCTAAAGATTTATCTCCCTCACCAACATTTTTTTTGATGCCATATTTTACATCTTCACGCTTATTCCTTTATTAACTATTGTAGTAATAGAAAATTCTACATGTTTTTTGTCTTTTAATCTTCATACTAGATTGTTTAAGTGGTTGGTCCTCAGCCTTTACTATCTGTTTGTCTTTCCTAGTGAGATCTTCCTTTTCTATAGGTTATTACTTGTCTCTATAGCCTTTTCTTTCCCACTTAGAGAAGACCATCTAACATTTAAGTTTTAGGGTATTGATGAACTCTTTTATTATTGATGAACTCTTAGTTTTTCCTTGTCTGAGAAGTTCTTTCCTCCTCCTTCAATTCTAAATGGCAATCTTTCTCATTAGGTTGCAAGTTTTCCTTTTTCAACACTTAAGTAAATCATGCCACTCTGTTCTGGCCTAGAAAGTTTCTACAGAAACAAAACAAAACAAAAAAACAGATATCCTTATGGGGATTCCCTTGTACATAGCTCTTAGTGTTTCTCGTCATCTTAAACTTTTGTGCCTTTAACTTTTGCCATTTTACTTATAGTATATCTTGGTGTAGGACTTCCAGTTCATCTTTTTCCAGAATTCTTTTTTCTTTATGTAGCTGGAATTTGTCTTCTTTCTCCAAGTTTGGGGAATTTTTTACCATAATTTTATCATATACATTTTCCATCCTCTTATCTTTCTGGGACCCCTATAATTTGAATGTTGGAAAGCTTATTGTTATCCCCAAAGTCTCCTAAACATTTTTTAAAATTTTGTCTTTTCTTTTTTCTTTCACTTTTAGTTTTTTTTTTTATTATTATTATGAAAGTATGATAACACATTTACAGAAGACTTGGAAAATACAGAACAAAGTTACATATAGTTCCACTATATATTACAATTATTTTAAGTAGATAGCATTTATTTTTAAATTTTTAGTTGGAGTTTCAATATTAACCCCTCAAAAATTAATAGAATGAATATTCAGAGAAGTAAGAGGATATAGTAGACCTGGAAATCAATGTGAACCAATTCAAAATAATTAAGATTTATGAAACTTGCACACAACAGTAGGATATAAGTTCTATTCAAATTCCCAAAAGTAAACAAGGAGACACTGAAGCATATCCAACGACATAAAATAAGGTTCAAAATTTCATGTTCTAAAGGTATTGTAATTATACACAGTCTGTTCTCTTATCACTGTGGAATTATGTTAGAAATCAATATCAAAACATATTTCATATTACCCACATATTTTCAAGTGCAATGTGACATTTACCAAGAGAGATCTTCAGCTTAGCCATTGAAGTCTCAATAAAGTAAAACTGAATAAAACACAGATGGTTATGGCACAGAAGAAAACATTTAAATAAGAAATTAGTATCAGAGTGAGAAATTAATATGAAAGATACTTTAAACAGAATCCCATGTATTTGGAAATTAATTTCCACTTTTAAATGATGGATGCATCTAATAAGCCATACTTTGTATAAGAGAATAAAAATAAAAAGAGTACCAGAATTTGTTGCATGCAGCTACTCAATGCAATTACATACAATGCGGGGTCTTGAATAAGGCATGACACAAATAATGAACATTAGAGTAATATTTTGTGAAATTTGAACAGAATCTATATTTAGTTAACAATACTGTATCATTTTTTTTACAGCATAGCATTTGCTTATATTCTCAGAAATGTTTAAAATTAGATGTTTAAAATTGCTTTAAATTTTTTAAAAAAATCACTAAGATGATAAATTTTCTAGACTTTTAGCCATAATAATAGATGCTAAAATACCAAAGACTTAAGTCATATACATTAGAAATCTAACATTATATTCACACTAAATCAAACAAGGGGAATCAAAATGTCATAAATTTTTTAGCTAGACAAAAATTCATAAATTTTATAATATATATTATACTTACTATATATATGTGTGTGTGGGTGTATAGAAAACTTTTTTTTTCTATGTTTGATAAAGGCTTAAGAAAGAACAACAACCAAAAAAATAAAGATGGAGAAACTGGAAAAAATAAACTAAATGAA
>NW_011479100.1:8594-9325 GCF_000754665.1 Bison bison bison | reverse complement strand
TTAAACTCATATCCATTGAGTCAGTGATGCCATCCTTCTTGTCCTCTGTCATCCCATTCTCCTCTTGCCTTCAGTCTTTCCCAGCATCAGGGTCTTTTCCAATGAATTGACTCTCCATCAGGAGGCCAAAGTATTGGAGCTTCAGCCTCAGCACTCAAGTCTCCCTCAACACCACAGTTCAAAAGCATCAATTATTTGGCTTTCAGCTTTCTTTATAGTCTGACTCTCATATCCATACATGACTCCTGAAAAACAATAGCTTTGACAAGATGGACCTTTGTTGGCAAAGTAATGTCTCTGCTTTTTAATATGCTATCTGGGTTGGCCATAGCTTTTCTTCCAAGGAGCAAACATCTTTTAATTTCCTGGCTACAGTCACCATCTGCAGTGACTTTCAAGCCCAAGAAAATAAAGTCTGTCACTATTTCCATTGTTTCCCCATCTAGGAGGATGAAGTGATGGGACTGGATGTCATGATCTCTGTTTTGAATGTTGAGTTTTAAGCCAGTGTTTTTATTCTCTTCTTTCAGTTTCATCAAAAGGCTTTTCACTTCCTCTTTACTTTCTGTCATAAGGGTGGTGTCATCTGCATTTCTGAGGTTAGTGATATTTCACCTGGCAGTCTTGATTCCAGCTTGTTTTTCATCCATCCCAGCATTTCACATGATGTACTCTGCACATAAGTTAAATAAGCAGGGTGACAATATACAGCCTTGTCTCACTCCTTTCCT
>NW_011479100.1:4729-7941 GCF_000754665.1 Bison bison bison | reverse complement strand
AATTTGGTCTCTGGTTCCTCTGCTTTTTATAAATCTAGCTTAAACATCTGGAATCTCTTGGTTCATATACTGTTGAAGCCTAGCTTGGATAATTTTGATCATTACTTTGCTAGGGTGAGATGAGTGCAATGTTGCCAGTCTTAATTGTTTTGGGTTTATTTTATGTAAATCTTTTCCTTCTCTTGTGTTTCTTGTCTAGAGAAGTTCTTTTAGTATTTGTTGTAAAGTTTGTTTTATGGTGCTGAATTCTCTTAACTTTTGCTTATCTGGAAAGCTTTTTATTTCACCATCATATCTGAATGAAAGTCTTGTTGTTCAGACTGTTCCTGGTTGTAGGTTCTCCCGTTTTATCATTTTAAATGTATCATGTCACTCCCTTCTGTCTTGTAGAGTTTCCATTGAGGAATCAGCTGATAGCCTGATGCGAGTATATTATTTATATATTATTTGTCAGTTTTCATTTGTTTCTTTTAATATTTTATCTTTGTCTTTAATTTGCATCATTTTTATTACTGTGCATCTTTGTGTGTTCCTGCTTTGGTTTATTCTGCCTGGGACTCTCTGGGTTTCCTGGACTTGGTTGACTGTTTCCTATCCCATGTTAGGGAGATTTTCAGCTATTATTTGTTAAAATACTTTCTCACATCCTTTCTCTTTTCTCCTTCTGAGACTCCTATAATGCAAATATTAGTGATTTAATGTTGTCCCAGAGGTCTCTTAGGCAGTCTTCATTTTTTTTTCATTCTTTTTTCTGTATTCTGTTCTGTCAATGATTTCCGCCATTCTGTTTTCCAGTTAACTTATCCATTCTTCTGCATCAATTATTCTGCTATTGATTCCTTCTAATGTATTGTTCATCTCTGTTTGTTCTTTAGTTCTTGTAGGTCTTTAGTAAACATTTCTTGCATCTTCTCAGTCTTTGCCTCTATTCTTTTTTATTGCCTGGATCATCTTAACTATCATTATTCTGAATTATTTTTCTAGAAGATTGCCTATCTTCACTACATTTGATTGTTTTTCTGGGATTTTACCTTGTACCTCCATGTGGGACAAAACCCTCTGCTATTTCATCCTGGTTAACTTTCTGTGATGTAGTTTTGGGTCTAGCTGCTGTTGGATAGTGCTTCCTCTTGCTTCTTCTGTCTGTGTTATGGTGGCTGGGGCTAAGAGCCTGTATAAACTTCCAGATGAGAAAGACTGTTAATGGGAAAAACTGGGTCTTGCTCTGATAGGCTGTCTTGCTCAGTAAAGCTTTAATCCAATTATCTGCAGATGGATGGGGTTGTGTTGTCTCCCTATAGTTGCTTGGTCTGAGGCCATCAAGCCCTGGTGTCTGTGGACTCTTGTTGTTCAGTCACTAAGTCCTATCTGACTCTTTGCAACCCCATGGGTTGCAGCATGCCAGCCTTCCCTATCTTTCACTATCTCTTGCAGTCTATGATAGGGTTAATGGTGAACTCCAAAATTACTTATGTCAAGGGGTCCCTTCCATGATTGTTGTTTCCAGTGCCCCCATCCCCACGGCAAGCCACTGCTCACTCACACTTCCACAGTAGACCCTCCAAAACTAACCCATAGATCTGGTTCAGTCTCCTGTGCAGTCACTGCTCCTTTCCCTTGGGTCTTGTCTTACACAAGATTTTGCTTGTGCCATTCAAGAGTGGAATTTGTTTCCCCTAGTCCTGTGGAAGTACAGTAATCAAATCTGACTGGGCTTCAAAATCAGATTCCCTGGGGATTCCCAATCTTTTTGCTAGATCTCCAGACTGAGAAACCTGACACGAGGCTCAAAACCTTCACAAAAGTGCGAGAATTTCTTTGGTATTATTGCTCTCCAGATTGTGGGTTACCCACCCAGTGGGTTTGGGATTTGATTTTATCATGATTGTGCCCTTTCTGCCATATCCTTGTGGCTTCTTCTTTGTCTTTGGATGTGGTACTTTTTTTTTTTTTTGGTGGGTTCCGGTGTCCTCTGGTTGATGGTTGTTCAACAGCTAGTTGTGATTTTGGTGCTCTCACAAGAGTGGATGAGCACACTTTCTTTTTCTCTGTTATTTTGGACCAGAAGCATTTTTTTCTTCTGTTCTGTTTGTGTGACTTCCATTACTGCATCTTCCAAATAAGCTACGCATTTTTCTTTATCACCCAATCTGCCATTCATAATTTTCAGTGTGTTTTTCATTTTATTTATTGTATTCTTCAGTTTTGAATTGCTCTTTTTTATATTTTCTAGATTCTTGTCAAAGTTCTCACTGCATTCACCTATTGTTTTCCTTAATGTGATTAGCATTCTTATTACTATTGCTTTGAACTCTTTATTTGGTAAATTATTTATTTCTTTTCTATTAGTTTTATATTAATGACTGTTTCTTGCTCTTTTAAGATAAATTTTCTTCTATTCTGCTTAGCTTTTTATGTCTGTATGAGATTAGCACAGGTCTTTAAGGAGTGTCATTCTGTGACAGTAGAGTGTGTTGGTCGATCTCACTTTGGTACTAGGTGGGGCTGGGGATGGAGGGGCTAGGGCAGGAGCCAGGTATGTGCCAGGGCTTACTCTCTGCTCTGTGGCTGTCATCAACCTATCAGAAGTGAAGGTGGGTCTCAAGTTGCTAGGGTAGAAACCCTGAGGTTCAGGTCTAAGCTGACTCTGTCCCTTTTAAGTGTGTGCTCTCCCCTTCCAGCACTAGTACCCTCACCTCAGAAGGACAAATGTTGGTGCAAGAAGGATTGGTACTAGCACTTTCTGTGTGGTGGGGTCTAGGCTGTGATAGTACAGCTGATGTCAGAGATCTGGACTGCTTCTGATGAGTACTCATGTAAGCAACAGTAACAGTTGCACTCACCTGGCTCAGATGTCACTGCAACTGTGATTCTCCTTTGTGCCTCACAGCTGGGCTCTGCCCTCAGCATGTACTGCCCTTATCCTGGTGTGGAGCTGTGCCAGAGTTCAGGTAGTGCCTATGTAGGGTTTTGCTGTATGTCAACTCATAGGCTGTGGTGGTACAGCTGAAGACAAAGATGGGGTTGTCTCTCATGTACTACCTGTGTAAGTGCTAGTATTGGTTGCCCCTGTCATGCTCAGATGACACTTTGATTATGAGCCACCTTTTTGTCTCACATCCAAGATCACAAGAAGGACTGGAGCATCTGTTTGGCTCAGGCTGGGGTGTGAATTGAGTCAGTCAAATGTAGCTTTCCAGCCACTCATGAAG
>NW_011479100.1:981-2374 GCF_000754665.1 Bison bison bison | reverse complement strand
CCTTTCCTTCTCCTTGAGAATTCCAGATCCCTCTCTCACTGGGGACCCCCGGACTTCTTATCAACCTACCTAGGAATAGACTCTCTCACCTTCCTATCCAATTTTGTTAGGATCTTTCTTACACCTTGGTTGTACAAGAAGGAGTCTTTCTGCCCGTCTCTAGCTAGCTTTCATTGAAAATTGTTCCACCTAGATGTATTTTTTATGTGTTCATTGGAGGAGGTGAGTTCTTCATCCTCTTTTTCTGCCATCTTGAGCTTCTCCTCATCCTTCAATTTCTATTAAGCCAGTGCTGAATTGGTTCTTGATGTAAAATGCAAAATGAAAATTTATTTTCTTTCTGAAAAATCAAATTTATTTTCGCTTTCTCAGTTCTCTGACTACAATGCTATGTTGTAAAAACAAGACAATAGCCTTGAAACACATGCTAATCTCCATGCCATGAAATCAAGGCTTAACTCCATTACAGTTTAGATCTCCCAGAAACAGAATCTTAAAATATGAATCAGGAATCATCTGACCAGCACTAGCTAGGTAATCTTCTGAATAGACTCTGACCATTCCTGAAAGAAATGTAACTTTGCAATAACCAATCCACTTATTTATTTATTTTTTACCTAGTAAAATTTCCTTTATTCTGCTTCTGCTTGTAAAAGTATTGTTTTGCAAAATCCTCAGAGTTCCTTTCAATCTTCTATATTTGAACATGCCCAATTCAAATCAATTTTTGCTCAAATAAACTCTTAAAATCTTTTAATACACCTCAGTTTATCTTGTCAGAGAAGGCAATGGCACCCCACTCCAGTACTGTTGCCTGGAAAATCCCATGGATGGAGGAGCCTGGTAGGCTGCAGTCCATGGGGTCGCACAGAGTCGGGCACGGCTGAAGCGACTTAGTAGTAGTAGTATAGACCACCTGAATCTGTGCCATGGCACAGAGAAAACATTGTTTTAGTGACTTCTTTTTAGAAGAAATAGTAGAAGACTTCACAGGATGTAAAAATCTGAAAAGATAAATTTGCAGTCCCTGGAGATCAGAGTAAAAATCCCAACTTGTGACTCTGTTCTAACAACATTCCAAACAACCTGAGAGATGTCTCAATACAAATTAGAATTATTCTTTTATGGATAAGTTAATTCCATGTCTTGAAATTCTAGAGTTAGAATATTTGCACAGATCATCTAGTTCATTACTGTAACCCTCAAACAGATGACAGACTAACTGTACCAAGGCAGAAGGTATTCTGTTATCACTTCCCAGTTTTCAGAATAGCCTGAAATACCTTCAGTCTTAGGACAATTTACATTCAGCCCTTTATGGAGAATATAGCGTTTGATGTTGTTTAAAAAAAAAGAGAGAGAGAGAGACAGATTCTAGAAAAATGGCAATGCT
>NW_011479100.1:0-560 GCF_000754665.1 Bison bison bison | reverse complement strand
TGTGCAAGCCTTCCCCCCTCGCCTTACTTTTCAGTACTCATAGTGGGTAGTAGTAAACAATAGTATTGTTATTCTGAGACAGTTTCATGTGTGCTGTGGGATAAACAAATGAACAATCATGCTTTCTTTTATTTATATCATGTCTTGTGTCTCTAACAACCAGGATTTTTGATCTGGACAACAAGAGTCAGAGACTTTTTTATGGAAAATTAAGTGAAAAATTCTAGTCCTGAACTGAAAGTTACAAAACTCAAAGTATGAATTACAAACTTGAGGAAAAAGAAAGCCTAAATTGCTATCTGAAAAATATGTAGCTAACTCATTATCTTGAGAATTAGCCAAATAAAAAAGTAACCACAAAACCAATATTACATGAGAGGAAATGCCTCTCCAGTTAATACATAAAACAAAATTATTATCGCCATTTTACAATCTCAAATAAAGAAAAGAATGAAATCAGACATTATATATCTCCTAAAAATTTTTATTTTACCACCTATAGCTTTCATGAAGGGGTCAAAATTGAACCTGATGAAGCTTCAGTATCTGCCAATTTGCAA
>NW_011479099.1:13920-14503 GCF_000754665.1 Bison bison bison | reverse complement strand
GGAGTCGTTAGGGTTTTCTATGTAGAGGATCATGTCATCTGCAAACAGGGAGAGTTTTACTTCTTCTTTTCCAATCTGCATTCCTTTTATTTCTTTTTCTGTTCTGATTGCTGTGGCCAAAAACTTCCAAAACTATGTTGAACAGTAGTGGTGAGAGTGAGCACCCTTTTATTGTTCCTGACTTTAGGGGAAATGCTTTCAGTTTTTCATCATTGAGGATAATGTTTGCTGTGGGTTTGTCATATATAGCTTTTATTATGTTGATGTATGTTCCTTCTATTCTTGATTTCTGGAGGGTTTTTATCATAAATTGATGTTGAATTTTGTCAAAGGCTTTCTCTGCATCTATTGAGATAATCATATGGTTTTTATCTTTCAATTTGTTAATGTGATGTAATACATTGATTCATTTTCAGATATTGAAGAATCCTTGCATTCCCCAGAATAAAGCCCCACTTGGTCATGATGTATGATCTTTTTAATATGTTGTTGGATTCTGTTTTGCTTAGAATTTTGTTAAGGATTTTTGCATCTATGTTCATCAGTGATATTGGCCTGTAGTTTTCTTTTTTGTGGTCATCTT
>NW_011479099.1:8741-10252 GCF_000754665.1 Bison bison bison | reverse complement strand
AGGCACACGGGCTAAGTTGCTCTGCGGCATGTGGAATCCTCCAGACTAGGGATCAAAGCAGTGTCCTCCGTGTTGGTAGGCAGATTCTTATCTGCTGAACCACCAGGGAAGTCCCTCCCCTAATTCTGTGGGGCATGGATGGGAAATGAATAAAACTGGGGCTCTGCCAGCAATGAAGATGCAAAGGATGGATATTGGGTTGGCAGCCAAGTGCATCTGAGGCATCACCTTCTGCCTCTAGATTTTCCTTCTTACTCATGGCACCCTCTGCCATAGTCATCTTCTTCAGAGTCTGTTTTATTCATATGGCTTCCATGCTTTTAAAAACTCTAAACATATATCTATAGATCATATTATAGTTACTTGTACTCTTTTTATTTTTTTCTTGCCTCAGCATACATAGAGAAACCACACACACCCATCAGCCACAAAGGCTTGTTACTTACTATTTCATTACAGGAGGGATGCTGGAAAAGAAGGAAAGGAAAAAGGCACCCCTGGCAAGGTGGTGCAAATCAGGCTCTCCAGAAGTGGGTATTTTTGACAACCCTAAGAGGCCATATTGCATTCTCCATGAGAATTAATAACCTATAGGTCCTAGGCTTTAGAATCAAGTGCATAGCTTCTCACCACTCTTCAAGAACCTATATAATTTGGCTCCAGTTTTCCTTTCCAGCTGCCTCTCCCACTGTGTCCCTACATGACCGTTCTGCTCCTGGCTTGTTGCAATGCACACGCCCACTTCTGTGTTTCTGATCATGTTGCTCTCTCTCCTTCAAAATCTACATTAAGCCTTACCTCCTCTATAATGGCTTTCCTGACCCCTACCCCACCCAAGTCTACTGAGATCTCTCATTGACCACACTACCCATAGTGTCACTCAGCAGACACTTAAAATTAACAAAGGCTTTCTAAATCACTAAAATGTCAAATAGAGATATTTCTATATACATCCCTAGCTTTTTTTTTCTGGGCTTCCCTGGTGGCTCAGACAGTAAAGAATCCTCCTGCAATGCGGGAGACCTGGGTTTGATACCTGGATTGGGAAGATCCCCTGGAGGAGGGCATGGCAACCCACTCCAGAATTCTTGCCTGGAGAACCTCATGGACAGAGGAGCCTGGTCAGCTGCAGTCCAAAGGTTCACAGAGTCTGACACGACTAAAGCGACTACACACACACGCTCCTTTCATGTATATTCATTACAATGTTAGAGTCAGCTTTTTAGGAAATTTGATCTGCAACAGTACGTGAATAAGTCTTTCTCAGATATCCCCTCAAATCTCAATGTACCACTGTGTCTTACACACTCCCTTAAGCAGATTCCTGATAGAGAGAACAGGACTTGGACCAAATAGAATTTGCCTCTGGAGTGGGGGAAGGGGTCACACTCCCTGTATTCTTATTTATTTATTTTTGGCTGAAGTGGGTCTTTGTTGCTTTGTGAGGGCTACTCTTCATTGCAGCGCTCAGGCTTCTCATTGTGATGGCTTCTCTTGTTGAGGAGCATGGG
>NW_011479099.1:3844-6458 GCF_000754665.1 Bison bison bison | reverse complement strand
GCTGGATCATACGGTAGTTCTATCTTTATTTTTTTAAGGAACCTCCCATACTATTCTCCATAGTGGTTGTACCAACTTACATTCCTACCAACAGTGTATGAAGGTTCCTTTTTCTCCACCTCTCCAGCATTTTTTATCTGTAGACTTTTTGATGATAGCCATTATGACTGCTATGAAGTGATATGTCACTGTAGTTTTGATTTACAGTTCTCTGATAGTGATGTTGAGCATCTTTTCATGTGCTTTGGGGCCGTGTATATGTCTTTGGAGAAAACGTCTATTTGGATCTCCTGCCCATTCTTTGATTGAGTTGTCTGGTTTTTTGAAGAAGCACACGTTTTAGATATCTATGCAGAGTAATGAATCAGCTCAAAACTCAGTGCCTTAAAACAATGAGATACCATTTATCTCACAGTTCTAGAGTTAACTGGGTTCAGTGGGCAATTCTCGGCCAGGATCTCTCATACAGTTGTGGTCATACAGTGACTTGGGTTGGAGTCATCTTGAAGGCTTCCCTCACTCCCGTGTCTGGCAGTTGATACTCACTTCTGATTGGGATTTCAGCTGGGCTTTCAGTGGTTCATAGACACATGACCCCTCCATGTGGATTCTTGCACAGCATGGTTGATGACTTCCAAGAGCAAGTATCTAGAAAAGTAAAAACCAGGCAAAAGCTGCATCTCCTCTTGTGCCATAACTTTGGAAGCACACCATGTTGCTTCTGGCATAATCACAGAGCCACCTTGATTCCAGGGGAGACAACACAGAGCTCCCTTGATGAGAGAAGTATTCAGTGTCACATTATAAGAAGAACTTAAGGGATGGGAGATACTTTGCAGCCATCTTGGAAAATGTGGAGCACATAGGACTGAAATTTATCTACTAGGGAGTCTAGGAAAGCTTCCCAGAAGTGGTATTTAAGATAAAATCTGAAAATAAGGAGATGTTACCTAGAATAAGTGGTAGAAAAAGTAAGCAGAAGAAAGTATTTGCAAAGGCCCTGAAGCAGAAAGGAACAGCACAAACTGAAAGAAAGTCAGAGTGATAGCAGTAGTAAGACTGATGTAAGGGTGGTGAGAGCTGAGGCTGGATAAGTAGACAGTGTCTGGACAAAACAGAGCTTGTATGTTACACTCAGAATCTCATTCTCTTATGTATCAGTACATGTACCAGTAATCCAGAAAAGGGTTTTAAGCCAGTGAGTGATGGTTTGCTCTGGCTACAGCAAATGGAGAGGATATGGAGGTCGCAGGAGACACAGGAGTGGATGCAAGGAACCACCTAGGAAGTCACTGATAGGGGTCCAGTTGAGAGGTGATAGTATAGAGCATGGGCCAAGTGGGTAACAGTGAAGACAGAGCAACATGGCTGGATTCAAGCATCATAAGGAGGAAAATACAGGACTGAGGGATGAGTTGGCTGGAGAAGAGGGAATTCAAGGATGAACAGTGGTGCCAGTCGCAGACACAGAGAATGCTGGAGGACACTGAAGTTCGCAGGTTAGAGGATGCGAATCTATTCAGTATGTGTGGAGTTGATGGTGCATTTGAACAATCGAGAGAAGTTATTAAATGTATAGTAAGGTCGGGCACCCACAGGAGAGTCTAAAGATAAATATTTATGAATTCTTAATGTTTAGCTCGTAATTGAAGCTCAATAGAGATTCCCATGGAATTCAATGTTTAATGGTTTCCCTGAGATGAATGGGTGGCCCAAAACACTTAAGAAGCATCCAGAGATGTTGGAGGTATGATAGTGTGGTGTCCTGGAATCTACAGATTGTCCACGTTACTTGAAGTGTTGTTGTTCAGTCACTAAGTCGTGTCTGGTGACAAGTGGTCACTAGTACTGAATGCTGAGAAGTGTATGGAAACAAGGACTAAACATGTCCATTGGTGCAAACAACACGCAGGTCACAACAGCAAGAGTTATTTCAGAGGACCAGTGTGCACAGACTCAGTTTGGAGTAGGCTGATGGGAGCAGAGAGTTTAGGCAACTTTTTTTTGAAAGGGAAAGAAAGAGTTGGAGGAAACTGTGTAATATTATGGTCATGCAACAGCATCCATTTGAGAAACATCCCAAGATATACCAAACATTGGGTTTCATTGTACCAGATCATATACTCAAGAGACGTGTCACTGTGTATCCTCCTTTTAAAGAGAAGTGAGCATGAGGCAAATGGGGAAGGTACTTATATATTCCAGCCAAACAGAAATTGAATCTACCCTGGCAGAGGGAGACAAGGACCAGAGCAGTGTGGGAAAGCTCACACAGCCACTTGAAAAATATTACTGTAGACTCCCAACACTGATACCTCAGAATCCTTATTCAGCTTTGGTGTGTTCAACTCTTGTGGGCCTTGGTGCAAGTCTTGTAACTTTTCCACGAGTCAACTTTTCTTTGGCTGTTGACCAGGGTCAGAGAAAGGCTGATCCCTGAAAGGCAGACAGGACAAAAAGTCCAACAGGATTTGACTAAATGAAGCATTTGATTAGTTATCACTAATAGTATGATGCAACGCAGGAAGGACTATTAACTCATTGTTTCTAAACTTGGCTTGTTTTTGTACTTGGCTGGAGCCCTCAGCCCTCTGGCCAAACAGCAGGGTTTCTG
>NW_011479099.1:743-1710 GCF_000754665.1 Bison bison bison | reverse complement strand
GTGAGCTACAAAATGGCCACTGCTTCTCTTCCAGCCTCCAAATCTCCTGAGAATCTCCCCTAACTGGAAACAAGAGAGTGAATTCTGGGAAATGTAGCTCAGCCTAGCCAAGCTGACACATCACAAAGCCATTAAAATTCACCCCTAGTCAACTTGGCATCCATACACATCTCCTTAAAGTATACTTAATATCTGAATCAGCACAAGGCTAAAGTCCTACTTCTGCCTAGTATTATACAACTCTTCCACATACAACCAAAAAATGCTAACCCTTTCCCCAGAAGAGAATACAGAGTTCCTTATTTTGTCTGTGGGTGATGTTCATTCTTTTCCAAGATGATTCACACATTTCCTTTGATATCTTTGAGACACAAAGCATTATTAATATATCATGTTAGATGATGAGATGAAATAAGAAAGAAAACAAAAATATCTAGTTAATATATATACAAATATATCTGTATTAAAATAAGGAAGAACTATTTATAACTATTACAGTCTCCCTCTCTGCAGCAGCCACATGGTCATAATGGATATTTATAAATTTGTTGTGGTTTACTCACTCAGTCAAGTCCAACTCTTTGCGAACCCATGGACTGTAGCCTGCCAGGCTCCTCTGTCCATGGGATTGTCCAGGCAAGAATACTGGAGTGGGTCGCTATTTCCTCCTCCAGGGGATCTTCCTGACCCAGAAATGAAACCCAAGTTTCCTGCATCACCTGCATTGGCAGGCAGATTCTTTACCACTAAGCCAGTTGGGGCACCAATATTTATAACTGCTTTCCCATTGTATACTATTTGTATTCATTTTGCTGTCAACTAGCACCTCCGCAGCTCATGGTTCTTTGGTGAGGTGTGATAAACTTTCAGTCTTGAAGGTTCTGGTATATTAGCATCCCTGCCTGAATTTGCTTGTTGTCCACCCATCTTTGCGCCCTTCATTTAAGGGTTCAAATGGCTTTCCACG
>NW_011479099.1:0-643 GCF_000754665.1 Bison bison bison | reverse complement strand
GCACACACACATGGTTTTCTGTTGGCAATAATCATCGGACCTGGGAGTATTAAGAGGGACACTTAAGGATTTTCACTAGAGGTAATAGCAAACAGTGCCGCTCCTGTTTCCCCTGCTGTATTTAGGGATCTATGAATACTGGCTGCAGGAGAAACAACATCATATATTTGATGGCAACTCAAAGCATATACAGCATCGAGGATGACCTTGCCCAGCCCTGCAAGGTGTTATCACTTAGCTATGCATCAAGTACATCTTCAAAAGGCGGCGCCACTTCAATCAAGCTGCTTCTGGATGATAGGGAACATGGTAAGATCGGTAAATGCCATCACTCCGAGTCCATTGCCACATTTCATTTGCCGGGAAGTGCGTTCCTTGATTGGAAGCCGTGCTTTGCTCAGTACCAAGATGGTGGGTAAGATATTCCATAAGACCATGGATTGGAATTGGGGCAGAAGCATGTGGACAGAGAAGGAAAATCCGATATATGTCTACTGAAGTCACCAGGTGAAAGTGAAAGTAAAGTGTTAGTCGCTCAGTCCTGTCTGCCTCTTTGTGACCCCATGGACTACAGCCCACTAGGCTCCTCTGTCCAAGAGATTTTCTAGGCAATTGCCTAGAAAATCTCTTGGACAGAGGAGCC
>NW_011479098.1:9669-11020 GCF_000754665.1 Bison bison bison | reverse complement strand
GCGTGGCTGAGGCGGGGAGGGGTCGGGGGTGGGCGCGGCTGGGGAGCTCACCTTGGTCCTGGAAATACAGCAAGACCACAGCCTGAACCGGGGTCACCGCCACGGACAGGGTGCGGTCAGCCTAGCTCCACGTCCATTGTCACCAAGCCCAGGGTGTGCTTCCAGCTGAGCGTCCGCATGGCCTGGGGAGGACAGGGTCAGCGCGGGCCGTTCGGCGGGTCCCGCTGGACCAGGCTTTACAACCTGGGAGCAGGCGGGGAAGGGCTCCAACCCCCACCCGGCGGGTGGCAGCTGCAGTGGCAGCCAAACCAGCACCCGGTGGGGTTCCAGTTTCCTCCCCTCAGCAAGCAGCACCCAACAGCCAGGCCACCGTGTCCCCACGAGACATGCCCACTTCTTGATCCCAGGATCTCAGAACGTGACCTGACCTGCGGATGTCGGTAGGGAAGACAAGGTCTGGGAGGGACGCGGGCCCTAACCTAATAGACCGGTGTACCTGTCAGAGGGTGGGTGCGCAGACACGGGAAGCAGAGTGGAGCTGGAAGATGGGGGAGGGACTGGTCTGCAGCCTCCAGGAGGCCCGCAGCCCCGCCCAGCCCTCCACCACAGACCCAGCCTGCAGGGCCAGGAGCAGGTCCTACCGCTCTGCCACCTGGCGAGCAGGCTTTGTCACGGCCACCGCGGAATGGTGATAGACCTCAGTGCGGGCGGAGCGTGCTGCTGGAGCAAGCACCTTTCCCAGAAACACAGCTCTGGCTGTGGCGCTGGGGGAGGGGAGGACTTGGAACGTTCTGAGCCGCGTGCTCGTGAAGCCAGGGTTGCCCTGGGGAGACTACAGGGAGAAACACAACCCAAAAGGCCCTTCCGGTGAGGCCTGTCGCAGCGCCCCTGGAAACGACTGCAAGGCGGCCGCTGAAGGAACAGCAGAGACAGCTCCGCTGGGGTGAGAGGGCTGGAGGGAGACGCGGGATGCTGGGCTGAGATTTCCAAGTGAAGTGTGGGAAGTGCAGCCTGCAGCTTCCTCACTGCTCGTGTGAACCGAGGGGGAATCCAAGGAGGACCGGCGAGCCCAAAGGAGCACACCACGCCACGCACTCCGCGACAGAGTGCACCTCCACGGGGCCCGAGAGGTGAGCTGTGTCAAAGCCACATCAGCCAGCAGCGTCCTGGGACCAGCATGGGGGGAGCAGGAGAGGCATGGGAGCCCCAGTCCGGGCACTGGACGCTGAGACCTGCGTGGACGCCCACAGGCTTAGGCCTCAGCAGCAGGGCAGAGATGCTGGTCTGGGTCCCTAAAGGCAGCTTGTTAAGGTACGGTCACACGGAGTGGGGCCTGGGGTCCTCAGAGGAA
>NW_011479098.1:5348-5994 GCF_000754665.1 Bison bison bison | reverse complement strand
GCGCACCCGGCCAGCAGCAAGACGGCCCGGACAGTCTGCCGCCTGGGGACAGGACAGCTATCCCCGGGCCTCCAGGCGTGCGCTACACCCCGCTGCAGGGGCCCCAGCACTGAACACCACCCCACCCTCAGCACTGCAGCGCACACACGTCCTCAGGAGACAGGCAGCAGGATGTAGCAGAGGAGGGCAGGTGGGAAGTGAGGCAGGCTGAGAGCCCCACGGTTGGGCCCAGCTCTCCCACAATGTTGTGCAGCCCAGGGCAGGCCCCAGGCCACGCCCCAACAGCATGGACACCCCAAGGCCCCTCGCTGGGACAGCCCAGACCTTAGGGCTGCCTCTAGCCATGTGGCCCTGCACAGATCTCAGCAAGCATGTCACAGGCTCTTCCTCACTGGCGCCAGGGTGGGCCCAGGATGACCAGCCTCCACCCAGCACCAAGACAGCTTCAGTCACCAGCAGCGCCCTGATTCACCCAGGTCACCACACTCTGCCCACTTCGAAAGCCAAGGCACCTAGTCAGTTTTGCCAGCAGCCTCTTCTCGTCTGTGGGCGGGGGGCAGGGCCTCACCTTATGGAACTCTCGCAGGAAGGAGCGTTCGTACTCCCCCCGACAACGGTCCTCCATCCGCTCCCGGGTCACCTGGTG
>NW_011479098.1:4872-5248 GCF_000754665.1 Bison bison bison | reverse complement strand
CTGGGCTGCAGGCCCACGGCCAGCACTGGCAAAAGGAAGGCGCCCAGCTGGGCTGCCCAACCTGGGAGGACGGCTGGTGCCCAGGGGACCACGTCCTTTTGCTCCACCAAGGCCTGCAGGGGCTCAGCAGCACAAGTGGGGCTGGGGGCCCTGAGGGTTCCCTCAGCTGCCCTGCGCTCACCGCAGGTACCGGCGAATGGGCTCACAGGCCACCTCCAGGACAACCATGGACGGGTCCAGCACGCGCAGCGCCTTGATAGCAGAGATGTACAGGGTGATGATGTCACACGTGTTCACGCCTGCGGTCGGGACAGGAGACCCCGAGCAACACAGTGACGCGGAGACAGACACCCCGGTCAGGCGACCCGCAGGTCCC
>NW_011479098.1:0-1124 GCF_000754665.1 Bison bison bison | reverse complement strand
CCCAGGCATCGAGGAGCTGTGCCAGAAGCGGGAGGAGCTGTGCCGGCAGATCCAGCAGGAGGAGGAGGAGAAGCAGAGGCTGCAGAACGAGGTGAGGCAGCTGACGGAGAAGCTGGCCCGAGTCAACGAGAACCTGGCGCGTAAGATCGCCTCTCGGAACGAGTTCGATCGGACCATCGCGGAGACAGAAGCCGCCTACCTCAAGGTGGGGCTCGGGTCTGGGTGCTGGCCCTGAGGCGCCTAGACAGGTCGTCGGCCCCCGTGGAGTGACAGCGCGGCCTGGGTCCTACTGTTGGCGTCTTGTCGCCGTGTCGCTGGCTCCAGACTGAGCAGCAGCGGCAGCCGGAGGTGTGAGCCGGCTTCCCAGGGTGTGAGCAGTGGGCTTTGGGCTATACTCAGAGGGGAGCAGGGCCCGGCATAGGAGAGGGCGCCGGGCTGTGGCAACCTTCCGACGGGAGGAAGAGTGTTAACTGGCTGGTGTCTCTGTCCGCAGATCCTGGAGAGCTCGCAGACTCTGCTTAGTGTCCTGAAGCGAGAAGCGGGGAACCTGACAAAGGCCACAGCCTCAGAGCAGAAGAGCAGTGGAGGCAAGGAGAGCTGATGAGGCCGCAGGTGGGGGTCCTGCCTGTGGTCAGCGCCCCCCGCAAGCCTGTCTTCAAAGCATCTTTGTTCTTCAGGGAAGCAGCTTTCTCCTTTTGTTGTCTTTGGTGCCAAGAGAGGCAACTGCCAAGCTCCATTGGCTCTGGGTGACAGGATGGCCCTGGGTGTAGCCCACCCAGTGGGGGTCCCAGTCCTGCACTCACGCAGGCTATGGGGAGGGTAGCTCTGTGCAGGGCCCCCACACCCCCCGGGCTGCAGGGAAGGCCCTGCTTCTAAACTTAGCACCGCAGGAGTCCCCAGACTTCCTCCCTCAGCTGGTAGGTGCCCAGGCAAGTGGGGAGGGCCGGGGCCCTTCGTCACCTCAGAGCTTGCCCTGGAGGCCTGTGACTCTCAATAAAGTTTGTTTTGTAAAGATCCATGCCAGCCTGCTGCCTGTGTAGAGTATGGGGCTGCCAGATGCAAACCGCACCCCCCCGCCAAGTCAGAACACAAAACCCTGGCCCAGCTGACATGTGGTTCCTTTT
>NW_011479097.1:9289-9683 GCF_000754665.1 Bison bison bison | reverse complement strand
AAAATATATTTATAAATATATAAACCTGAGCAACTGAGCACTTCCCAAGGTTCTAGGGTCTTAGTCCCTCTTGCTTTTGGTCTCTGCCCTGGTTGGTTGAGGTTGGTACAGTGGCTTGTTTAGGCTTTGTGTTGGGAAGGCATTGTGCCTGTGTTCTAGTGGGAGGAGGAGAACTTTTCCCCCTTTTGGTCAAGGCTGTGTGATTTGGTGTGTTTTGGGATGTCTGTGGTAGTCCTATCTGCTGATAACTGGATATGTGTTCTTGTCTTGCTTGTTGTTTGGTTGAGGTATTCTGTGCTGGGTGCTGCCAGCTATTGGGTGGTGCCAGGTCTTCAATACAGTTGGAGTCTTTCTTGGGAATTCTTCTTAATTAATACTCCCTGGGGTCAGGAAT
>NW_011479097.1:3823-6429 GCF_000754665.1 Bison bison bison | reverse complement strand
GACTGTAGCCTACCAGGCTCCTCTGTCCATGGGATTTTCCAGGCAGTAGTACTGGAGTGGATTGCCACTTCCTTCTCCAGGGGATCTTCCCAACCCAGGGCTCGGACCTGGGTCTCCCGCATTGTAGACAGACGCTTTACCATCTGAGCCACCAGGGAAGTCCAAAAAGATATCATAAACTCAGCAAAAAAAAATAATAATAATAACAACTGGGAAAAACGTTTTCCACTTCAATCAGAGACAAAAAGGGCAAGATTGTAGCAAATCCCTAAGATATAAAGAGGGCTTCCCGGGTGGTGCTAGTGGTAAAGAACCCACCTGCTAATGCAGGAGACATAAGAGATGTGGGTTTGATCTCTTGGTCAGGAAGATCCCCTGGAGGAGGGCATGGCAACCCACTCCAGTATTCTTGCCTAGAGAATCCCACAGACAGGAGAACCTGGCAGGCTACAGTCCATAGGGTTGCCAACTTTTTTTTGAAAAGAAGAAAAAGTCAGAAACCCTATAGAAATTCGGCCCCAAATGACAATTAATAGTACAAAAGGAAGAAGAAAACAGGACTGGGTTTTAACCATATAAAAAAGATACGCAAATTTGTCCACATTGAGGGAAATGTAAGTTAAAACATACACTGATATACCACTTATCTACTATCTGATTGGCAAAATTCAAAACTCTGGCAACAGTACTAATGAAACACGGGGAAATTGGCACTCTCATAAACTGATGAAGAAAAGGCAAAAGGTACAGCATTTCTGAGGGGAGATTTTGGCAGTAATGAGCAAGATTATATATGCTTTCTTTACACCCTTACTTCAATAGTATATCTCAGGATCAAACTCAAAGACACACTGATAAAAACTGTATAAGATGATGTCACAAGTCTATTCACTGTAGATATATTTGTAATAGTAAGAGCGCATACATGCTCAGTCACACAGTCTTGTCTGATTCAGCAACCTCCTGGACTGTAGCCTGACAGGCTTCTCTGTCCACAGGATTTTCCAGGCAAGAATACTGGAGTGGGTTGGCATTCCCTTCTCCAGGGGATCTTCCCAACCCAGCGATGGAACATGTGTCTCTTGTGTCTCCTGCATTGGCAGGCGGATTCTTTAAAACTGTGCCACCTGGGAAGCCCACAATACATCTTACACGAAGCATCGAAAATAGTCAAGCGTACAGAAGCAGACAATAGGATGGTGGTTTCCAGGGGATGGGAGAAGGGGGCTATGGAGAGTAGTTGTTTCGCGAATATAAAGTTACAGTTGTACAAGATGAGTGTGTGCTGGAGATCTGCTGTGTAACATGGTGCCTGTACTCAACGACAAAGGGCATGTTTTTAAGTGAAAAAAGGCAAGGTGGAGAAGTTTGTGTAGATTATGCAGCATTCATCTGAGAAAGACGAGGGAGGGTAGCGAATGTCTGTCTCTTGATGAGAGATACAGATCCCATGGCCAGGGAACACCAGTTGCCCCATCCCTTTAACCTTTAAGAAATCTGTTAACAACATCCCTGCATGAGTCTTGCTTATTCTGGCCTTTACCAGACAAGGCATGTTTGCTCATAAACAACGCTGACAACTCATTTTGCTCAATATTTGTTCCAGATCATTCGATTTTTAAAAATCAGTAACGAATACTTTCCCCTCACTTTAGGCTGTTCTTGGTCAGAAACCAGTGGCAGCAGCCCTGCAGTGTTAGTGTGCCCTAAGTTGAAAGAGATGCCTTTCTGGGCAAGAGCTGAAAGCAGTAGAGTGCTGGAGAGGACTCTTACTGGAACATAAAAGGCAAGTATCACATTGTCAGGAATTTCGTGAGCCAGCTGTTAAACACAGCTGTTATTAAAACTAAATGTATAAAGTAACAAATGCATTACATATGCATTATATTGAAAATGAACATAATATATGATCAAAAGTCATCGATTTCTAATTACTTTCCTACATTTTACTATTATCTATGCTCTTGAGATTATGTATATTTATTGTAATTGAATGATGGAAATGCATCTCTTCCCAACTCCGCATCAAAGGACATCTCGTTGGTGGCTTGAAATTGGCAAATGCTACAACACAGGGCGGTTCATGCAACCCTCCTTCTTCCCCCAGCCTGTTGTTAATCATTTACCTGCTTAGCATTGGTTGAGACTAATCCACTCTGCAGATGCTCTGGTGTGATGGATAGCCTCAGACCTAATCAATGCTGTCATACAACATATCAGAGTCAAGAGCTAACTCACACTGTTATGTAAAGTGATATTTTAAATGCGTGAACTGGAGTAGTGACCAAAGGATAGTTCACAAAAGATGTTAGATGTCTAACATTTATAACAATATCCTACGATGCCTATACTATGCCATTCAGAGAATTTTTAAAAAGGTATAGCTCAACACGTGTGGGGGTATGGTGAGGGTGGGTGGGCAGGATCTTGAACATCAGCAGAGGACTGAGAAACAGGTGAAAGTAAGATTTGATTGATCACCACAGAATGTTACTTTGAGTACAAAATAAAGGGATGGTATTTGAAAGACCCTCCTAGCTGGGTGTCTGCCACTTCAAGTTTCGAACCTCTCACTGGACATTTTGTAAAAAAAAAAGAAAAAAAAA
>NW_011479097.1:0-825 GCF_000754665.1 Bison bison bison | reverse complement strand
GTATATTCTTGCCTCCTTTGTCAAAGGTAAGGTGTCCATATGTGCGTGGATTTATCTCTGGGCTTTCTATTTTGTTCCATTGATCTATATTTCTGTCTTTGTGCCAGTACCATACTGTCTTGATAACTGTGGCTTTGTAGTAGAGCCTGGAGTCAAGTAGGTTGATTCCTCCAGTTCCATTCTTCTTTCTCAAGATAGCTTTGGCTATTCGAGGTTTTTTGTATTTCCATACAAATTGTGAAATTATTTGTTCTAGCTCTGTGAAGAATATCGTTGGTAGCTTGATAGGGATTGCGTTGAATCTATAAATTGCTTTGGGTAGTATACTCATTTTCACTATATTGATTCTTCCAGTCCATGAACATGGTATATTTCTCCATCTATTAGTGTCCGCTTTGATTTCTGTCACCAGTGTTTTATAGTTTTCTATATATAGGTCTTTAGTTTCTTTAGGTAGATATATTCCTAATATTTTATTCTTTCCGTTGCAATGGTGAATGGAATTGTTTCCTTAATTTCTCTTTCTGTTTTCTCATTATTAGTGTATAGGAATGCAAGGGATTTCTGTGTGTTGATTTTATATCCTGCAACTTTACTATAATCATTGATTAGTTCTAGTAATTTTCTGGTGGAGTCTTTAGGGTTTTCTATGTAGAGGATCATGTTATCAGAGCAGAAATAAATGCAAAAGAACAAAAGAGACCATAGCAAAAATCAACAAAGCCAAAAACTGGTTCTTTGAAAGGATAAATAAAACTGACAAACCATTAGCCAGACTCATCAAGAAACACAGGGAGAAAAATCAAATCAATAATATTAGAAATG
>NW_011479096.1:13023-14670 GCF_000754665.1 Bison bison bison | reverse complement strand
AGAATCTATAGATTGCTTTGGGTAGTATACTCATTTTCACTATATTGATTCTTCCAATCCATGAACATGGTATATTTCTCCATCTATTAGTGTCTTCTTTGATTTCTTTCATCAGTGTTTTATTGTTTTCTATATATAGGTCTTTAGTTTCTTTAGGTAGATATATTCTTAAGTATTTTATTCTTTTCGTTGCAATGGTGAACGGAATTGTTTCCTTAATTTCTCTTTCTATTTTCTCATTATTAGTGTATAGGAATGCAAGGGATTCCCGTGTGTTGATTTTATTTCCTGCAAATTTACTATAGTCATTGATTAGCTGTAGTAATTTTCTGGTGGAGTGTTTAGGGTTTTCTATGTAGAGGATCATGTCATCTGCAAACAGTGAGAGTTTTACTTCTTCTTTTCCAATTTGGATTCCTTTTATTTCTTTTTCTGCTCTGATTGCTGTGGCCAGAACTTCCAAAACTATGTTGAATAGTAGTGGTAGGAGTGGGCACCCTTGTCTTGTTCCTGACTTCAGGGGAAATGCTTTCAATTTTTCACCATTCAGGATAATGTTTGTTGTGGGTTTGTCATGTATAGCTTTTATTATGTTGAGGTATGTTCCTTCTATTCCTGCTTTCTGGAGAGTTTTTATCGTAAATGGATGTTGAATTTTGTCAAAGGCTTTCTCTGCATCTATTGAGATAATCATATGGCTTTTATTTTTCAATTTGCTAATGTGGTGTATTACATTTAAAATACATATTTTTAACTGATAAGAGTGCACCATCAAGCTATTTTATTCTAATCCAGAAACAATAAAAGAAAGTTAAAGCAATATAATTCTATGTCCTTCTCTCTTCCTTGTGCTCTTGATGTCATCTATAGATTTTATTTCAATATATGCCAAATACTACATATGCATTTTCCACAAACATTTTTACTTTTTAAACAATTGTTTTTAAACCAATTTATACATACATACATAAAACAGACAAATCTTTGATATATTTATCCATGTATTAATACTTGTGTATCTTGTTTGTTCTATATTTTCAGACTTCCCTTCAGCCTGAAAGGCTTCTTGAACTTTTCTTGTAGAGCTTTTCTTGTGCAGATGAATTATTTTAAACATTTAAAAAATCTGAAAATGTCTTATGTTGCCTTAATTTTGAAGGTCATTTTCACTGAATATAATACTTAAGTTAATAACTTTTTCCACACCTTAAATATGACATTTTATCATCTTTTGGCTTTCATTGTTTCTGATAATAAATCACTCATTGTTATCATTATCACCCTGTATTCAATCTTTCTTTTTCTCTGACTTCTTTCAAGCTTTTCCCTTTGTTTTTAGTTTTCCTCAGTTAGGTGTAAGTTGGCTACATTAATTTCATTTTTATTTATCTGGATTTGGTGAATTTTTTAAAATTTGTAGTGTGTTATTAACCGATTTTGTATTATTCCAAGCCATTACTTCCCTGATAGCTCAGTTGGAAAAGAATCCACCTGCAATGCAGGAGACCACAGTTTGATTCTTGGATTGACTGGAAGAACTGACTCATTGGAAAAGACCCTTTCCCAGTTGGGAAAGATTGAAGGCAGGAAGAAGGGGACAACAGAGGATGAGATGGTTGAATGGCATCACTGACTCAATGGACATGA
>NW_011479096.1:10611-11865 GCF_000754665.1 Bison bison bison | reverse complement strand
GGCAAAACCAATACAATATTGTAAAGTAATTAACCTCCAATTAAAATAAATAAATTTATATTAGAAAAAGAATGCTTAATCACTGAATATAATTTGGAAAAGTGGAACATAATTATATAATGAAAATCATTACTAATCTCAAACCCAATTATTTTTTGTAGTTTCTCATTCTTTTGTAAGCATAATTTATATGTATTTTAGCAATATTAAAAAAATATGGCATATTTTATATTATACATGTTTAATATACCAAGATATTATGATAATGATGAATAGGCATTGTGTGTATGTAATTAATTTTATTGACTATAACAATCTAATCAATAGATAAATTATATTCAACATTTTGCTATTCTGAAACATTAAAGTTATTTTTTCTAATTATTTAAATCATGTAAATATACCAGCAATGCCTATCCTAGCATGTAAATATGTATGTGCATTGATTTTATATCTCATGTTTTCTTAAGGAGAAGTTGACAAATGATATTATTAATATCATTTACAATAACATTCCTTTATTCTTTTAAATTATTGGTGATGTTTAAAATTTTTCAGTAGAAATTTTATTTGCATTTATATGCTAATCTTTTGAAATTGCACCTTTATTTAGTATTAATAATCTATATGAATAGATTATATATATTTGCTATATGAACTTAGTTTTAATAGGATTTTTAATAATTAGATCTCAGGATAGTAATTATGTATAAATTATGTCAAAATATTTTATTCTTCCTAGTCTTTTTACTTCTTATTTAATTTTATTATTTCATTGCACTAGCTGATAAACCAGCTCACTGTTCTTTCCAGGACACAATCCTGCTTTGCTTAATGTACTTCACCATCTCTAAGTTCAGACAAGAGTATCCTTGAATCCAGGCATACAGGTAATTAAAGATAACAGATTTCATATCTTTACTAGCTAATAGCCAATGTGACAAATAAAATGTTATTAAGTGAATGTTTATTCACACATTACAGGTTTATTCATGAATCCTGTGGCTACATACAATAGTATTTAAAAAAACAGGGTTTTATCAGAGGCAGAGACAAGGAGTCTGATGCTTACACTACCATTTACTACCTATGTAATTATAGGCCATTTACTACCTATGTAATCCAGGACTCACACCAGGGAGCTTGTATATTTTTCACAGCTTTTTCCACTTTGCTACAGCCCATTATGAGAATTTTTAATTCTTAGAAGTGTGGCTAAATGGAGGGAATAGTAAAAACATCCACGGAAAACAC
>NW_011479096.1:8676-10511 GCF_000754665.1 Bison bison bison | reverse complement strand
TGACACAGAACCTCTGAGAGGCTTCTTTCAGAGAAAAAGGAAACTTAGTTCCAAAGAGGGGAAGTTACTTTTACTCTTTGTGCTATTCTTAGTCTTAGAAACTGTTGCTTAGAAGACTGCCACTTCCACAATCAACAGGTTTGTTTGTGCAGACAACAGACTACAGACTACGAGACTACAGACAACAGTAGAAGGGAGAGGTACAATTATGGCATGTGAATTAAAATAATTTTATTAAAGATAAAATTAATTAGAGGTAAAGAAAAAAGAATAATGATATTTAAATATTTGAATAGTAAGAGTGAGTATTTAGTTTCCATCAGGTAACTTTTTTTCTTTTTTAATTTCCAAGATTGTTCATTTTGGGCAGAGCTCACTGGCAGGTGAGGAAAATTATACTGAATAATCCTTCTAAAGCATGAACTGATCTCTCCCCCCAAGTCAGTGTAGATTTGGTAAGAAATCTTCTTAGAGTTTTGGGAAATACCCAAATAATCAAATGAATGAGCTCCTATTTACTAAGGAATTGTATTTCTACATATTTGTAATTTGTAATCTGGAAAGAATTGCTAGTGGATTTAAGGGCAGTACAAATTCATTTCAGCAACATGACAACAGGGTACAGAAAGTTTGCTGATGTGCAACTTGCACAAACTTCAGTGAATTTACTATTAAGCCAGTTCGGTAGAATAAAATGTACAGAGAGATACTGTACTTGTTTCTAGGACCAATTTGATTACACACTTCCTGTTCACAATGTCTTATTCTGTCAAAGATAAATAAAAAAATCCATTTTATACTATTTTATTCTAAGAATGCACACAGTAAGAAAGCATATACTAACTGTACTATATACTAAGAAAGCATGAGGAAAAATGTTTTGAATGACTGTTGTGAAGTATTTGTTTAGATTAAGTAGGATGTAAAAGTATTTTCTGAATACATCTTCAGCTTATATTTATCATATGACACTTGGTCTTCAGAAAATGTCCCTATATAGTAGTTGCTATTCTTAGCAATTGTTCTTTTCAGGAAACATTAAAATCAGAATCCCTTCCTTCCTTTCTTCTTCCTGTCCTTGCTTCCTTTCTGCCATCCAAAGGAGTAGTCAATAATATCCTCTGAGAGGTGAATATTACAACTGGCCACAGACTAATTTTTGAATTAGTTGAATTCTGACTTTGGTGACTACATTTCTGTTTCATAGTCTTACTCCCCATTATGATTCCTTCTCAATTTGGGAAGTTTTCTACACTGTCCACATAACCACCCATGCATGGAAGATTCCATATGCTGTAGAAGGACCTCTTCTTTCCGTAAGAATGACTCTCATATTCATATCAAACAGATCACAATATGAATGGTGAATGATGTCTATATGGAAACAGTATAAATTTTATCAGGACACTATGCTAATCCAAAGGGTTTAAGCTTTTATTTTTTTCCTTATTGCCTGTCAAATAATTCTGCATATTTGTATTATGGATTTGACTAATCATATGAAATGAATACTCAAGTATTCTTTCCAGGAGAATTCCATGGACAGAGGAGCCTGGCAGGCTACAGTCCATAGGGGTCACGAACAGTTGGACACAACTGAGCAACTAAAACACACACACACACACACACACACACATAAGAACGACCCAGAGTGATGGTATGGGGAGGGAGGAGGGAGGGGGTTTCAGGATGGGGAACACGTGTACACCTGTGGCGGATTCATGTTGATGTATGGCAAAACCAATACAATATTGTAAAGTAATTAACCTCCAATTAAAATAAATAAATTTATATTAGAAAAAGAATGCTTAATCACTGAATATAATTTGGAAAAG
>NW_011479096.1:5723-6971 GCF_000754665.1 Bison bison bison | reverse complement strand
CAGGAGGAGAAGAGGACAACAGAGGATGAGATGGTTGGATGGCATCACTGACTCAATGGACTTGAGTTTGAGTAAGCTCTGGGAGTTGGTGATGGACAGAAAAGCCTGGTGTGCTGCAGTCCATGGGGTTGCAAAGAGTCAGACACGATTGAGAAATTGAACTGAACTGAACATATGGGGAACATGTACGTCTTTCAGTAATGGTGTTTTATCTAAAAACATCTTGTTGCCCAAACAGTATATATTTTATTCTTGGTGCTCAATCCTCTTTATCAGCATTGTAATAGCTATTCTCAGAAAGCCAAATGGAAAAACCATTTTTTCTTCAAGTTGGAATGCAGGAAATCATATAGCGTCCTTACACAGGTTGTATTTCCCTAAACCCATGTTTTACAAATTCTATGTTTTTATGTAATGACTACGGATGTAAAAGCCTGTGCTATACTGTGCTTAGTCATTCAGTCCTGTGCAACTCTGTGACCCTATGTACCCGCCAGGCTCCTCTGTTCATGGGGATTCTCCAGGCAAAATGCTGTGTTGGGTTACCACGCCTTCCTCCAGGGGATCTTCCCAACCCACGGACTGAATCCACGTTTCCCACATTGTGGGTGAATTCTTTATCATCTGAGCCACCAGGAAAGCCCAAGAATACTAGAGTGGGTAGCCTATCCCTTCTCCAGGGGATCTTCCCAACCCAGGAATTTTTACCAGTTGAGCTACCAAGGAAGCCTGGATGAAAAGCCTACTTCTCAGCAACAGTGTCTGGCCTTGAAACAGTCGAGAGCCTCTTGCATGTACTCTGAAAATAGCCCAAATATCTGAAAGAAGTTCCTACATGGATATATGCCACTATATATTAATCACATCTTTTCTTACCTTCTTATGCAATTATGATGTTCACATTGGGAACATAGGAGAAAAAAACAGACTGAGTGGATTTAGCACAAAGTACAAAAGAGCATCCACTCTCAAAGATTGTAATGCAATCTTTGTCCTTTCCAGATATGTTTCAGCAGTGGATATATAGTTTATTTCTCCTAAAGAGTATGGAAGTGAGTTGCTTGAAGATATTATAAAATGCCCATCATCTTTTTTTCTCAGAGTATTTTTTTAAGAGTAGTTTTAGCTACAAAGGCTTCCCTTATGGTTCAGCTGCTAAAGAATCAGCCTGCAATGTGGGAGACCTGGGTTCAATTTCTGGGTTGGGAAGATCCCCTGGAGAAGGGAAATGCTACCCACTCGAGCATT
>NW_011479096.1:4124-5623 GCF_000754665.1 Bison bison bison | reverse complement strand
GTGATTTTGGAGCCCCGAAAAATAAAGTCTGACACTGTTTCCACTATTTCCCCATCTATTTCCCATGAAGTGATGGGACTGGATGTCATAACCTTAGTTTTCTGAATGTTGAGCTTTAAGCCAACACCCCTTGTAATTCAAACACCACACTCCCAGAATGTCTTTACCAAGTTTCATTATTCCTTTCACTCCCAAATAACAGTGGCTTATTGTTACTATTATCACCCTAGTATTTCATAGAAAGTCAAATATTGATTATTCTCCTCATGAAATAATGAAGCAGCTTGAAAAGTGGATAATTAGCATTTATAGGTTTTAATTCAATATTTCATTTTTACGCTGTCTTTTCTAATGAAGTTTAAAAACTAATATCCAAATATGATTTCTTATACATAGAATACTAAAACTGGCAATTAAGGAAGTGATCTTGAGACTTCTTTAAAAAGCAGAAAGATGACTACTTGAAATGACTAAATTATTCTACAAAATTGGTGGAATGCACCTATAGACCATCAAGAGGGCAGTTCATTTCTTCTTTTCATATACTTTCTTCAAAATGCTGTCAGTGTACCTGTTGTATATGTAATATAATTTAAATCAAACAAGAATGGAAGCTCATCCAGGAGCCAAGTACATGCTGTGGTTCTCTACACTGTTCTGAAGAAAAGGGGTGTACCTGTAGAAAGCTCTGTGCCTCTGACTGTTCACTTATCCTTTCCTGCTAGCAACCTCTTACAGAATATTTTTACAACTCTGCATGCCATTCTACAGAAGTTTTTAATCATGGCACTCATCTCACACACTAGCAAAGTAATGCTCAAAATTCTCCAAGCCAGGCTTCAACAGTACGTGAATTGTGAGCTTCCAGATGTTCAAGCTGGATTTAGAAAAGGCAGAGGAACCAGAGATCAAATTGCCAACATCTGTTGGACCATTGAAAAAGCAAGAGAGTTCCAAAAAAACATATACTTCTGCTTTATTGACTATGCCAAAGCCTTTGACTGTGTGGATCACAAAAAACTGTAGAAAATTCTTCAAGAGATGGGAATACCAGACCACCTGACCTGCCTCTTGAGAAATCTATATGCAAGTCAAAAAGCAACAGTTAAAACTGGACATGAAACAACAGACTGGTTTCAAATTGGGAAAAGAGTATGTTAAGGCTGTATATTGTCTCCCTGCTTATTTAACTTATAAGCAGAGTGTACATCATGAGAAATGCTGGACTGGATGAAGTACAAGCTGGAATCAAGAACGCCAGGAGATATCAATATCCTCAGATATGCAGATGACACCACACTTATGGCAAAAAGTGGAGAGGAACTAAAGAGCCTCTTGATGAAAGTGAAAAGGAGAGTGAAAAACCTGGCTTAAAGCTCAACATTCAGAAAATGAAGATCATTACATTATATCATGGCAAATAGATGGGAAAACAATGGAAACAGTGACAGACTTTATTTTGGGGGGCTCCAAAATCACTACAGATGGTGACTGCAGCC
>NW_011479096.1:0-835 GCF_000754665.1 Bison bison bison | reverse complement strand
AGGAAGTCATTGACAAATCAGATTTCATTAGCAACTTTTTTAAACACAAGATAGTATTAAGAAAGTGAAGTGTCAAACCATAGTGCAGGATAATATGTTTATAAAACTTACTACAGCAAAAGTTAGACAAGAAAATAAAAATATCTACAAATCCAGAAGAAGAAAAAGCAGATAATCTAACATAAAAATGTCCTAAAATCTTGAATAGGTGCTTCATAAAATTTGATTCTTAAATGACCAGTCAACATACAAAAAAGATGTTCAACTACTTTAGCCATCATGGAAATGCAAGTTAAACTCACAATTTAATACTACTATAAGATTCCCAGAATACCTAAACTAAGACGGACTAATACTTCCAAGTGTTATTAAAAATGTGAGCAGAAGGAATTCTCATACATGGCTGGTGGGAGTCTACAATGGTTCCTCCACCTGAAAACTGTTAGGCAGTGCACCTACTGAAGCTTAGCATATGCATTCCATACTACTTAGAAATTCATTACTAGATACACTCATCAAAATATTTAAATTAAAAGATGAAACTAGAGCACTTTCTAACACCATACACAAAAATAAACTCAAAATGGATTAAAGATCTAAACATAAGACCAGAAACTATAAAAGTCCTAGAGGAGAACATAGGCAAAACACTCTCTGACATACATCACAGCAGGATCCTCTATCACCCACCTCCCAGAATATTGGAAATAAAAGCAAAAATAAACAAATGGAACCTAATTAAACTTAAAAGCTTCTGCACAACAAAGGAAACTATAAGCAAGGTGAAAAGACAGCCTTCAGAATGGGAGAAAATAATAGCAAATGAAACAACTGT
>NW_011479095.1:9467-11854 GCF_000754665.1 Bison bison bison | reverse complement strand
TTAGCGACCCCATGGACTGTAGCCTACCAGGCTCCTCTGTCCATGGGGTTTTCCAGGCAAGAGTACTGGAGTGGGGTGCCATTGCCTTTTCCAATAAGGAAGAGAGATACTTAAAATACATATATATATTTTAATTCCTGGATTGTATTGAGGCAATTCTCCAAAATTAAGTAGTTATGCTTACTTGATGATTGCCATAAATTTGGTATTTTGGTTGTCCCTACATTTGACCCCAAATTCTTACCTGATATCTTCATTCAAAAAGTACCAGTCTTCTTGACTCTCATTTTTATATCTTTATAGACATTTGATGCTTACAAAGTAAAACATAAAAATGGCTCAAATAGAGGAAATGGTATTTATTCAGAAAATCTGAGTTGGAGAGACAGAGGCAAACAGCATTTTTCCAAGCTATCTCTCTGAATCTATTTTCACAAGCCATCAGCACTTTGAAAGGGGAAATTAATTTGAATATTTGTCATATTTTAAGAAGTGTGATGAAATAATGGTAACTAGTGTCAGATAGCCTTAGAAAAGATAGATATATAAACACTAAATGAATATTGTTTAAAAATGAGGAGCCTACACAGAGAGAGGTAGAATTTTATTCTTTCAGTATTTATTAATAATTTAAATTTGTTTTCCTCATTGTCTTTGGAAAATTGCTAAGACACATTTTATGGAGGGGTGACTAGTCAGTCATAGAATTAGTGCCAGTGATGCTTAAGTACAGAAAGGAATGCCCTTTCCAAATAGACTCTTACATGTATCCATCAAATAAAAGTAAGCACTTGATTCTGGTGGTGATTATTCATTAGACAATAAAGACTTTATGTAATTATTGTGTATATTTTGAGTTAAAATGGAATAAATAAAAATTTTCCAATTGAATTTAATGAAAAGTTGATTTCCCTTAATAGTTTTTCACTTAGCAACAGTATTTTAATGAAAAAATGTTAAGCCATCTACCAAAAATATACATATGTTTGTATAATGTAATGTTCTACTCTAATGAAAATGAACAAACTAGAGCCAGATGTGCATGTCTGCATACTAAGTCTCTTCAGTCATGTCTGTTTCTTTGAACCTCCATGGACTGTAGCCTGCCAGGCTCCTCAGTCCATAGGATTCTCCAGGTAAGAATTCTGGAGTGGGTTGCCATGCCCTCCTCTTGACCTAAGAATCAGACCTATGTCTCTTATGTCTCCTGTATTGGTAGGTGGGTTCTTTATCACTAATGCTACCTGAGAAGGCCCCAGAGCTACATATAGCAACATGGATAAATCACATAAACATAATATGAGTCAAAAAAAACAAAAGAGATCACATTGCATGATTCCATTCTTATAAAACTAAAAAAAATAGGAGAAAGCAATTTTGGTTTTAGAAGCCTGGATAATAGTTAACTTTGAAAAGTTGACATGTTGCCAGTCCAGGTTCGATGCACGATCCTGGATGCTTGGGGCTGGTGCACTGGGATGACCCAGAAGGATGGTATGGGGAGGGAGGAGGGAGGAGGGCTCAGGATGGAGAACACATGTATACCTGTGGCGGATCCATTTCGATATTTGGCAAAACTAATACAATATTGTAAAGTTTAAAAAAAAAAAAAGTTGAGAGGGAACAGTAGATGTAAGGGGCTATGAGGAGACTTTGGGGGGACTCTAAAAATTAATTTTTAAACAAATCTATTGTTTATATGGGGCTTCCTGGGTGTCTTAATGGTAAAGAATCTGCCTGTCAAGCAGGAGACATGGGTTCAATTCCTGGGTCTCTTTTCCATAGAGAAGGAAATGATAACCCAGTCCAATATTCTTGCTTGGGAAATCCTATGGACAGAAGAGCCTGGTGAGCTACAGTTCACAGGGTCGCAAAAAGTTGGAGATGACTAAGTGACTAAATAGCATCAGCAGCATGTTTACACAACAGTCCTTTTGTGTTGTCCCATTGAGCTGTACATATATAATTTGTTCTATTTTTCTATATATAGGTCATGTTATAGTCACTCAGTCATGTCTAACTCTTTGCAACCCCATGGACTATATATAGTCCACCAAGCTCCTCAGTCTATGGAACTCTCCAGGCAAGAGTACTGGAGTGGGTAGCCATTCCCTTCTCCAGGGGATCTTCCTGACCCAGGGGTCGAACCTGGGTCTCCCTCATTGCAGGCAGGTTCTTCATTGTCTGAGCCACCAGGGAAGCCCATATATAGGTCGTATTTCAGTTTAAAACTTGAAAAAAAGAAAAATAAATAAATAAAATTAATCATTTAAAATTTTCAGAATATATATTTGTGATAGTGGTAAAAAAGTATTTTGGCAGAAAGTAACTCACTATTGTTGTTCAATCACTAAGTCCTGTTCAACTCTTTATGACACAGTGTACTG
>NW_011479095.1:4277-6294 GCF_000754665.1 Bison bison bison | reverse complement strand
GCTTTGCTGGAGCAGCTGTGAAGAGATACCCAATGTCCAGGATGTTTTATCAATGGTGCTGTATAGAAGGATAAGTCTTGAGGCTACTATAAAAATAAGACTTAAAACCAAAAGCAGGAGGCTTAAGTCCAAATCCTGAGAACACCAGAGAACTCCTGACTCTAGGGAACATTAATTGACAGGAGCTCATCAAACGCCTCCATACCTACACTGAAACCAAGCACCAACCAAGGGCCAACAAGTTCCAGAGCAAGACATACCATGTAAATTCTCCAGCAACACAGGAACACAGCCCTTAGCTTCAATATACAGGCTGCCCAAAGTTACTCCAAATCCATAGACATCTCATAACTCATTACTGGACACTTCATTGCACTCCAGAGAGAAGAAATCCAGCTCCACCCACCAGAACACCAACACAAGCTTCCATAATCAAGAAACCTTGACAAGCCTCCTGTACAACCTCACCCACAGCGAGGAAACTCCACAATAAAGAAAACTCCACAAACTGCCAGAATACAGAAAGGCCACCCAAAACTCAGCAATATAAACAAGATGAAGAGACAGAGGAATACCCAGCAGGTAAAGGAACAGGAAAAATGTCCACCAAACCAAACAAAAGAGGAAGAGATAGGAAATCTACCTGATAAAGAATTCCAAATAATGATAGTGAAAATGATCCAAAACCTTGAAATACAAACGGAATCACAGATAAACAGCCTGGAGACAAGGACTGAGAAGATGCAAGAAAGATTTAACAAGGAACTAGAAGAAATAAAAAAGAGTCAATATATAATGAATAATGCAATAAATGAGATCAGAAACACTCTGGAGGCAACAAATAGTAGAATAACAGAGGCAGAAGATAGGATTAGTGAAGTAGAAGATAGAAAGGTAGAAATTAATGAATCAGAGAAGAAAAAAGAAAAATGAATTAAAAGAAATGAGGACAATCTCAAAGACCTCAAGGACAATATTAAATGCCACAGAATTCGAGTCATAGGACTCCCAGAAGAACAAGACAAAAAGAAAGACCATGAGAAAATACTTGAGGAGATAATAGTTGAAAACTTCCCTAAAATGGGGAAGGAAATAATCACCCAAGTCCAAGAAACCCAAAGAGTCCCAAACAGGATAAACCCAAAGCAAAACACCCCAAGACCATATTAATCAAATTAACAAAGATCAAACACAAAGAACAAATATTAAAAAACAGCAAGGGAAAAACAACAAATAACACACAAGGGGATTCCCATAAGGATAACAGCGTATCTTTCAATAGAAACTCTTCAGGCCAGGAAGGAATGGCAAGACATACTTAAAGTGATGAAAGAAAATAACCTACAGTGCAGATTACTGTACCCAGTGAGGATCTCATTCAAATATGAAGGAGAAATCAAAAGCTTTACAGACAAGCAAAAGTTGAGAGAATTCTGCACCACCAAACCAGCTCTCCAACAAATGCTAAAGGATCTTCTCTAGACAGGAAACACAAAATAGGTGTATAAACTTGAACCCAAAACAATAAAGTAAATGGCAACAGGATAATACTTAACAATAATTACCTTACACGTAAATGGGTTGAATGTCCCAACCAAAAGACAAAGACTGGCTGAATGGATACAAAAAGAAGACCCCTATATATGTTGTCTACAAGAGACCCACCTAAAAACAGAAGACTCATACAGACTGAAAGTGAAGGGCTGGAAAAAGATATTCCATGCAAATAGAGACCAAAAGAAAGCAGGAGTAGCAATACTCATATCAGATAAAATAGACTTTAAAACAAAGGCTGTGAAAAGAGACAAAGAAGGACACTACATAATGATCAAAGGATCAATCCAATAAGAAGAGATAACAATTATAAATATATACGCACCCAACATAGGAGCACTGCAATATGTAAGACAAATGCTAACAAGTATGGAAGGGGAAATTAACAATAACACAATAATAGTGGGAGACTTAATACCCCACTCACACCTATGGATAGATCAACTAAAACAGAAAAATTAAC
>NW_011479095.1:0-736 GCF_000754665.1 Bison bison bison | reverse complement strand
GTTTAGAACATCTCCTGCCTCTCACAGTTGGGAGGCTCTGAACAATCACATGTGGCCGGAAAAACCTATTCAGGCAGGCTAGAGGATTTCCAAAGGAGTTTGTAGGTTAAACACTGTCACACCCAGGAATTATTAACTGGAGCTGTAAGCTAACTCTTTTCAGAGAGGTAGTGGGGGACAGCCCCCTGTAAAGTCAGAGGTGTAGGTGAAAGCACAAAGCAGAAAGTAGGCAGACTCTGGTTTTGGGGGTATATGCTCGAGAATTTCCAGGGAGACTCCTGAGGCTTGATCCCGCCTTTGCGTATGCCAAGCCTCATTCCTCATGACCTTTGCCAGAGGCGGAGCTCGCTCCCCGCAGAGTATTACTCAGCCATTAAGAAGAATACATTTGAATTAGTTCTAATGAGGTGGATGAAACTGAAGCCTATTATACAGAGTGAAGTAAGCCAGAAAGAAAAACACCCATACAGTAAACTAATGCATACATATGGAATTTAGAAAGATGGTAATGATAACCCTGTATGTGAGACAGCAAAAGAGACCCAGATGTACAGAACAGTCTTTTGGAATCTGTGGGAGAGGGACAGGGTGAGATGATTTGGGAGAATGGCATTGAAACATGTATAATATCATATAAGAAACAAATCGCCAGTCCAGGTTCGATGCAGGATACAGGAAGCTTGGGGCTGGTGCACTAGGATGATCCAGAGGGATGGTATGGGGAGGGAGGGGGGAA
>NW_011479094.1:19281-19770 GCF_000754665.1 Bison bison bison | reverse complement strand
AGTCTGACACTGTTTCCACTGTTTCCCCATCTATTTCCCATGAAGTGATGGGATCATAATTCAAATTAGGAAAACAAAGTGTTGTTTTGTTTAAGTCCCTTGGTGAGTATGTAGTGTTTTATGTAATATATTCTTTAGGTGGAAGACTTTATGTAAAGAGCTACTCTGAGAGTGGCCAAGGATACTGGGGACAATCTGGTCACAGTCTAATCACCACCTCTCATTGAGATTAGCATAGCCACACTACTATATGTAAAAAAGATAACCAACAGGGACCCATTGTATAGCACAGGGAACTACATTATTTTCTAATAACCTATAAGGGGAAAAAAGATCTTCATGACCAAGATAATCACAGTGGTGTGATCAGTCACCTAGAGCCAGACATCCTGGAATGTGAAGTCAAGTGGGCCTTAGAAAGCATCACTACGAACAAAGCTAGTGGAGGTGATAGAATTACAGTTGAGCTATTTCAAATCCTGAAAAATG
>NW_011479094.1:13276-16137 GCF_000754665.1 Bison bison bison | reverse complement strand
GTTGTTCAAATTGCATGTTAATTATTATTACAATAAAATAAAAACAAGGACACAAGAAAATTCTAGGAAATGTTGCCTCTGTCTCCTACTTTGATTGTAGTGATGGTATCAGTGGTGTCTGCATATACCCTAACTCATTAAGTTATACACAAAGTATTTTCTATATCAATTATACCTCTATAAAGCTGTTAAAAGATAGTTACTATTCCTAATTCATTGAGGACTGTCAGCACAATGCAGTGTATCATCCATTCTTTGATTCAAAATTGAGAAAATGTCACCTCTGTACTCCACTCCCCTTGGCATAAGACTATAATAATACAAGCTGAGTTCTAATGTCATGATGGCCACATTTTCCTTCCCTTTTCTATTCTCACTCTGCCTTTTCCAACACTGCCATTTCCTGATATTTTTCTCTCAGAAAAGACAACTTTGATTCATGGTTACCTATAGCTCCTCTACAGCAATGTGTGCATTCTTATTGTTGCTTTTAGTTAAACCAATCTCTCTGCTTTTGTTAAAGATCACTAGCAATTTATAACTCAATTCGCAGTCAGAGCCATACTGCTACTCTCAGGAACTCTGCCCTTTTTCCCCTTCTAAATTTTCAAAGCATAATTTGACTATACAAAACAAAGCATATCCCTTTTGAAATAGATAAAAAGAACAGTGGCATCTCAAGTTCATAAATCATGACAAACTCCAAATTAATGGAGTGAGACCTAGAAGGATATAACGTTTGTAAAGGAAGTGAAGGACGTTCGCTGAGTCCAGAGTCAGCCAGTGCAGCCCAGGGTCCAGCAGTCCTGTGGGCATTTTATCCCTAAAGCAGGAAAAGAAGTTCAAGAGCACCTGTAAGAAGAGCTCTTACCCCTTCCAGAGAGCTTGAAAGGCAGAAGGTGTTAAGTAACTCCTGATTAATGCAGAACAGAGTTGTTCTTTTTGTAGGACCTCAATGAAAGTATTCTTCAGTTATCTCCCATTTGTTTCTGTCTCTCCTTTGAGTACCAGACAATGTCATAACTGTGCAGTAACTAAGGCAAAGTGTTATCTTACGATAATATGTACAATTTCACATACCATCCTATCCAATTTCTTCATGGTTTTTTAATGCTTTAGAGTTTAAGGAAAATACACTTTCTGATATTAATAAAGATTAACTTAATATAAGCATGGGTTCATCAGTGAGTGCCAATAATTCACAGGTCTTAGAACCTTAGTTATTTCAAACTATATGGTTTTCTGGATAGCTGAAGTTTTATTGCTTTAAGTTCAAATATTTGGTTTTAATTATTTACTGTGTAGGTAATTCTGAAATAGATTGTACTGGTCTCTGCCTTTGTAAAATGAGAAATCTGAGTGAAAATTAACTATATTTCACTGTCTGAGGGTACTGACAATAATACCTGTTATTATATTTCATTGTAATATAATTTGAGTTCCTTTAGGTTATTGATACATATAGAGAGTTATTTGCCCTAGAGAATTTCAGGTGTGTTTTAATAGTTTTTCTACATTCTATTCCCTAACAACTATCAGGACTTACTTTAGTCAACATCCCAACTTTAGAAATTTTCTCACTTCTAATTTCCTATAGAATGGATTTAGAAACAAGATAACCCGCATGTATTACCAATGTATTTAAAATAAGATAAAGAGGTACTGAATACAGACAAGAGAAACTGTGCTATTGGTGAAATTCATCAACTTTACTGGACATCAGAACCTCGCTTTTGGCCACTTCTAGAAAGTCCTTTTACTTAATTATCAGCTTCTGACTATACTCTGCATATGCAAAAGTTCTAGTTTAGTGAAGTATTACATTTTCATTAATTTTGGTATATTTCAAAGATTTTTATTGTTGCTTTTGTCATTCCAACTAACTCCTCTGATATGGTAAGGAAAAATATCAAGAAATTTGATTTTTGTCTACACTAGCATAATTGCTTATACTTCAAAACAAAGTAGATGAATTTTGCATGAGTGTTAAGTCCTTTCAGTCATATTCAACTCTGCAACCCCAAGGACTGAAGTCCACTAGGCTCCTCTGTCCATGGGGTTCTCCAGGCAAGAATACTGGAGTGAGTTGCCGTGTCCTCCTCCACGGGATCTTACAACCCAGGGATCAAACCCAGGTCTCTTACTTCTCCTGCATTGGCAAGCAGGTTCTTTACCACAAGTGGTACCTGGGAAGCCCTTAGATAATTCTTATGGGATATTAATGTTTAAGAAATGACATGCACAGACTTTCTTTCCACCAATAAACTTGATCTAATCAAAAGTCATTGCTCTCAATTAAAAAAGGGCATTTTGCTTTTTTATCTGCATTTTTCCTTTAGTCATTTTACTCTCAATGGAATCTACTATACAAATCTAGTGTTTTTATATTTCCCTTATATTTTTATATCCATAATATAATCTTAAAATTGGATTAAATGTAGACTTGTTATATCAGTATTTTTACATGATTTCTCTCACACTATAATACCCTGTGCACCTAAGTGATGTAAAACAGAATTAACATTTTATGTCATGCTTTCTTTCTTAAGGACATAAATATAGCTTTTAAATGAAAAGATATTAAAATAAAGATGCAATGTATTTTTATATATTTAACTGTCAAACAGCTAGAATGATGATATTGCTCTTTATTCCATCATATTCTTATAATGGTCGCTACTTTTACATCTTTGTGTGCATGTGTGCACACAAGCACACATAAATTTCTGTTGGATTGGGGGAGTGAAGTTACAGTTGGGATGGGATTTCTGCTAATAAAAAGCTTCTTGTTGAGAGTCAAACAGGAGAGTGAAAAAGCTGGCTTAAAATTCAACATTCAAAAAACTAAGATCATGGCATCT
>NW_011479094.1:10122-12220 GCF_000754665.1 Bison bison bison | reverse complement strand
ATCCACTATCCAGTGTATCAGCTGTGTGCCCGTGGACACGTTAAGTGACCTCTGTAAGCCTCACTTGTGGATCACCTGTGAAATGAAGATAATAATACAAACTTTGAAGGATTTGGGGGAAGATTAGAATGGAAAACTCACTCAGAAAGCACTAGATAAAGAGTCATTATTATGGTCCTCAACACCATTGTAGATAACTGGGAAACCATACGAACCCTAATTCAAACCTCAGCTGTTCTGCTTACCAGCTGTGTAATCTGGGTCATGTTAAACTGAACATTGATGAGCCTCAGTTTCACCTCCTAAAGAAGATGAGACTTACCCGTTAGTGTCATTATAAAGATAAAATGAGGTAATGTATGTAAAGTTCCCATTACAGTGCCTGGCTCTGCTTCAGCTCTCTCAGAGACTGTTTCTTTTCTACTCTGAAGATCAGATGAAGAAGGGCTTAAGAATTTGGATCTAATCGCAGCTTTATTACCATTGCATGTCTTGCAGTGAACATTCATGGAACCTCTTTTTCCTGTCTTAATAAGAAAATGAAGAAGTATGGAGTTTTAGGATGAGGATGGAAAAATATTGTGGGTAGAGACACTAAGGAGTTTATTTATTTACTCCAACACCCAGAAACATTTGATGACATCTACATGCGAAGCACTTCGCATGTTTTTTAAGCTGCAATGTTTAATTCAAAAATTGTCTTCAAATTGTGATGGGTTGTAAGAACATGTGCAGACCATGTTTCTGTTGTCATATCCTCAACCCTAGGCAGCTTTTTTGTTTGATACACAGAAGAATTTGGTGACAAACCAGAAGATAGAACAGAGCCCAGCATGGGTTTAAATTTTTAAGTTCAAATAGTCATGTCTTTCAGAGAAGTGTTATATCTCATAAAGTTTAATTTTATGGTATTAAGTTATGATGTATAAATAGGGCATCCATTAAACAATTAAAAATTCAATGAGTACAAAAAGACATAGCATGAAAACTCTCCCCTCTCATCCCTTCTCACTTCCCCCTACAAATAATATTGCATTTTTCTGTATGGCCTTGGATTCTCGTGCTCACTGAGTTGTGTCCAACACTTTGTGACCCCAGGGACTATAGTCCATCAGGCTCCCCATTCATGGGATTTCCCAGGCAAGAATACTGGAGTCGGGTGCCATTCCTTCTCCAGAGGATCTTTCCAACCCAGGGATAGAACCTGTGTCTCTTTTGCCTGCTGCACCTCCTGCTTTGCAAGCAGATTCATTACCACTGTGCCACCTGGGAAGCTCCATATAGCCTTGGAGGGAACTTAAGAAGTTGATCTACATTCCTCCGGTTTCTCTCTCTTCTCTATTATTTCCTGAAATGCATATGTGACAGTCAGAAATTCTTGTGCATAGTGCTCAACATGAAGGAGCCAGGGAACTAGTAGAAGCTATTCCGTTCAGTTCAGTTGCTCAGTTGTGTCCGACTCTTTGCGACTGCAGCATGCCAAGCCTCCCTGCTCATCACCAACTCCTGGAGCTTGCTTACACTCATGTCCATCAAGATGTAGATGCTATTGATGTAGATGCTATTACATCAATGTTTTTTTTAACCATCATTACATTTATATCAAATGATAAAAACCAACTAAGAACCTTTTTAGTGCTGCAGTCCTTGAATGCATCAGAAATTTCCCCAGTGAGAGGTCTCAGGAAATTAAAATGAACTCTGTAGCTGTGTTCTATGGCATTCCATGACACCTCAAAATAAGTCACAGTAGCAAATATGCCCTAGAAAAATGGCAGTCTCCCAGGAAATAGTCATGTTGACCTCTCAAACACTCTTGTGTTCATTAGTTTAAAGAGAGTTCCATCTTCTCTCCATAAATTCATTTAAAGATACCTGTTAACTGCTGTTTGCCCTCCAAAACTTAGTATTATTCATACTTTTTCAAAATTAGACATCGTCCAAGAAATTAGTAGGAAATCAGTTTTTCTTTGCAACCACTTTTCTGATCTAAGACTATGTCATTACTGTCAACTGTGTAGCATAATTAAGATTTGGATGGCTTAAGGAGTTGAAGCTGATAAGCTTTCAAGCCATATAAAACTAAAAGTTTAGGTTT
>NW_011479094.1:8615-10022 GCF_000754665.1 Bison bison bison | reverse complement strand
CCATGACTGGCCATATCACCTTATGTGTGATTTCAGCACAATTAGATTCTCTGAACAATTATGATCATCTCCAAGAATCCCTCTATTCCTGCCATTTTGTGAATATCTAACAGTGGAATTTTCAAGAAATTGGTGAGACACAACTTCTAAAGAAGACTGCTCGTGGAAAAAAAGAAAACCTGTTTGCTATCTCAGCGCAACTGGTCAGCACTTACTGTGAAAGTGAGTAGAAACCATGATGATCAGGGAGATCCTATTCAACAAACTCAACCTATTTTCTCCATGCTACATTTCCCCTGAGTAGTCTGGAGATTCTTAGGATGATGTATACAAAAAGAACATAAGTTTTATAACATATATAAGCTTCAAACTGTGTATCTTCTTCCTTCGCTTAACACAATGTCTTTAGCAGATTGAAAGTCCAAGGCCAGTGTTTTGGTTTGACGTGACATTTGAACTCATTGTTTATGAAGCCCATCTTAGCACACTCTTAGCTTTGCCTTGTCTCAACTGAAGGACTCAGTCAAAATGAGTTCATTTTCCTGCTGACCTTTTCTCATTTTGAAAAAGCAACATCTGGCTTGTGACCAAAATAGCAGTGTGTTAATTAGTCTGTGAGGTGGCTTTTCCACAAATTGCATGTTTAAAAAAAGTACTCTGTATTCCTGGGCCATAAGAAAGAATGAACTATTGCAACATGGATGGACTTAGAGAGATTATCATATTAAGTGAAGTAAGTCAGACAAAGACAAATATCATATGATATCACTTACATGTAGAATTTCAAAAAATGATACAAATGGACTTATATACAAAACAAAAACAGACACTCAGACATGGAAAACAAACTTAGGTTACTAGAGGGGAAAAGGAATGAGGGATAAATTAGGAGTTTGGGACTAATATATACACACTACTATATATAAAATAGATAACTAACAAAGTCCTACTGTATGGCACAGAGAACTATATTCAATATATTGTAATAACTTATAATGGAAAAGAGTCCAAATTTTATATATGTATGAATATATGTATAACTGAAGCACTTTACCATCCACCTGAAACTAACACTATTAATATTGTATATAAACTATTATTGTTGCTGCTGTTCATTCTCTGAGTCAACAACTTTAATAAAAAAGTATTTTCCATTGTTTCATTCATGAGGAAGATTTTGAATTGAGAACTGGGTAATATAACAGGTTATGAAATGAAGTGAAAGTGTTAGTTGCTCAGTTATGTCCAACTCTTTGCAACCCCATGGACTGTAGCCTGCCAGTCTCCTCTGTTCATGGAATTCTCCAAGCAAGAATACTGGAGTGGATAGCCATTCCCTTCTCCAGGGGATCTTCCCAACCCAGGGATCAGACCCGCATGTCCTGCATTGGCAGGTGGGTTCTTTTC
>NW_011479094.1:4988-6220 GCF_000754665.1 Bison bison bison | reverse complement strand
AGGCTGAATAAAATAGTCACATTTTAAAAATTTAGCTTCACAAAACCTGAAATAATGTTCATTTCTGAATTTGTGTGTGCAAAGTTACTGACTTAACATTTACCATATGGGGACAAGTACTATCATTTTTTAAGCTGTACACCAAGTACCATGTACTTAGCACAAATTCATTTTATCATGTAGTCCTCATGGTAAATGCAGCACAGAAGGCATTTTTCTGATTTTACAAGTAGAGAAATTGAGGACCAGAGAGATTAAGGAATTTATTCAGTATCACACAGCTGGCAAAGGTATATGAACTTAGTTTTGTCCAACGGCTAACTATAGCTCTTTCAAATTTCTCAACTTCTGAGCTCTTCTAAATGTATCCCATTTTTCATGAAGGCATTCATATAAACAGAAAATAAATCACAAATTAACATAGTTTTTTTTTTTAGAGCTCAAAAACCTGCAGTTAAATCAAAATATGACTTGTTTCTGGAAGAAATGAGTCACAGTTTTATGTAAGACTAAAATGGCATTGATTACTACTCATGAACTTGTATGAAGTGAATATTAGATCTCTTCTTATGCATCCAGCCCCCTTCCTTTCAGAGGCAAATCCTCCAATATATGCAGCGCTTATGTGATGCTTGTTTTTCTTGCTCCTTAATTTGGGAACCAAAGTAGGGCAGTGTTGCTCTTTTGATTTTCTGGCAGTGGCTTTGGGTACATGGTAAGGGAGAGCCAAGAGGACACTTCTGCCTGAGACTTTGAATCTGGACTAAGCAAGACAAAGAAGACAGCTCAATTCAGATCCTTTCATGATGGAGTAGCAATAATGAGCAAGGGTACAGAAAGTTACCTAAGAGTGAGGGGAAGACAATGGATGTGCTTTCTGCTTATTGTCTCTTTCATAAATGCCTCGCTGCTTCCATTTTCCAAATTTAGTCTTCCATAATAATTTTTCTGAATTTTATGAACCCTAATATGTGTACCCCTAATACACATCCAGTAGTCATGTATGGATGAGAGAGTTGGACTATAAAGAAAGCTGAGTGCCAAAGAATTGATGCTTTTGAACTGTGGTGTTGGAGAAGACTCTTGAGAGTCCCTTGGACTGCAAGGAGATCCAACCAGTCCATCCTAAAGGAAGTCAGTCCTGAATATTCATTGGAAGGACTATCTAAAGCTGAAACTCCAAAATTTTGGCCACCTGATGCGAAGAGCTGACTCATTTGAAAAGACTCTGT
>NW_011479094.1:3804-4888 GCF_000754665.1 Bison bison bison | reverse complement strand
AAAAAAAAAAAAATTCAGTGATACTTCTCCTGGTTTCTAATTTGGTTTACATGGAAACAGCATGTTATTAGTGTAGTTTAAAAGTCCATAAATGAGGCTTCTAATTTTGCAAAGTATAAATGACTCTCTTTCAGAGACTGTAGCCCAAATACCATCAGTGCTGACAAAAAAACACAAATTAATGCAAATGAGTTGCAAAACAAAAACCTTTGTGGGGAAGATACTTTGAAACTCAGTCTACCATATAAGCCAGCAATCCATGCCTGGGCAGATATCAGATGGAACTGAAATCAAGATTTCATTAGACATTTGCATCTCCATGTTCACTGCAGCATTGTTCACAATAACCAAGATATGAAAACAACCTAAATGTCCACTGACAGATGAATGGATAAAGAAAAAGTGAGATATATGTTTATTTTTTTTTTGATATATGTTTATACACAAGGAAATCCTGCCATTTGTGAAAACATGGAAGAACCTGGAAGACATGGGTATTATGTTAATTGAAATAAGTTAGACAGAGAGATATAATACTATATAGTATCATTTCTATATGGAATCTAAAAAAAAAAGTCTGTTTCATAGACTAGAGCAGGGGTCCCCAACCCCTGGGCCACAAACAGGTACAAGTCTGTTGCCCAACAGGAACTGGGCTGCACAATATGAAGTGAGCAAGGGCAAGTAAGCAAAACTTCATCTGTTTTTAAAATTGCTCCCCGTTGCTCTCCCATCACCCCTAGATGGGACCATCGAGTCCCAGAATAACAAGCTCAGGGCTCCCAGTGATATTGCATTATGGTGAGTTGTATAATTCAGTTCAGTTCAGTCGCTCAGTCATGTCCGACTCTTTGTGACCCCATGAACCTCAGCATGCCAGGCCTCCTTGTCCATCACCAACTCCCGAAGTCCACCCAAACCCATGTCCATTCAGTCAGTGATGCCATCCAACCATCGCATCCTCTGTTGTCCCCTTCTCCTTCTGCCCTCAATCTTTCCCAGCATCAGGGTCTTTTAAAATGAGTCAGCTCTTCACATCAGGTGGCCAAAGTTTTGGAGTTTCAGCTTTAGCATCAGTCCTTCC
>NW_011479094.1:0-652 GCF_000754665.1 Bison bison bison | reverse complement strand
ATGGCTGACAGCCAACAGATGGTCTGTCAGAATGAAACTGATGAAAAGTCCCCAAATGCATGACTTGAAAACAACTTTGTCTGAGAAACCAGCTTCTTCATATCAGATGGCACATATACTAATTGATCTAACTCTGGATCACATTTCACAATCTTTGTTTTAAAAAATTGATTTCATAATTTTTCTAAGTCTTTTCTATTTTTAGGAAAGATCACTCAATTAAAAATTTAATATTTATCAAATGTACATAAAACAGGTATGTGGTATGCAGCTTCTAAGACTAAGGCAAACACATCCAGGCAAAGTGAGAAAAAGGTCAAGTTTCACCCACCCCAAATACAAGGAAATGTCTGAATCCTCTCCTAGTCCTCTTTCTGGATCTTACTACCAACTGAGGGAGGCAGCCTGGGAAAACAAGAACCCCTTTCTCAAAGGCCTACAAGAGAACTGCTATAGGCTACCATTCAAGGGCTCTTTGCTCTGAGGCCCCCACCTGTCCTACTAGGTTATCCCAGGACATGGGATATGTGGTAGAAAATAATAAGTATTAAGAGGGCCCAGAGACAAATCCCATGCACATTGACATAAAGAGACAGATAAGCCAACAGTGCTAAGCAATACAGACAAAATAAGGGATTGCAATAAAAGACAA
>NW_011479093.1:8639-9899 GCF_000754665.1 Bison bison bison | reverse complement strand
GGTGGTCCCGGAAAGTTGGGGCCAGCACCAAGGGAGCACAGTCAGGGGAGGAGAAAAGGAGAACTCTGGGGCAGAGTGCTGAGCAAGGGCACCCAGCTGAGGAGTCCCCCGGGCGGCACCACCAAGTGTGAGAGTGACCTGTGACAGTTATCACCACCAATGCTTGCACCCAAAGTCCCCAGCTCTGAGCCATCCTCACTGAGAGCCTGTAGCACCCCATGGTGGGCCCCTGTTTGCTGAGTCATTTGATCCCTCACAAGCTCACCCCACAAAGACAGGTAGTCATAATGAGTCGCCGCCACCACCATCATGGTCATCAAACCTATCATCCACTGAGTGTTAACCATGTACCAGGCACTGTGTTTTACATTTTTTTAATTTTATTGTGCTAAGAACATTAAACGTGAGATCTACTCTCTTAAATTTTTTTTTTTTTTTTTGAGAACGAGGGGGCTTTATTACAAATGCAGTTGACTGCTTAGGACTCCCTCTCCAATTTTTCTTTTCTACTCTCTTTTTCTCAATACATCCCTCCAGGGCAGGTCAGTAGGCCATTAGGGAAGAGGTATACAGGGAAAATTAAAAGGAGCAATGCTTTCTCCAAAATCATCTGAAATAACCATCGAGTCCTCTTGGCTCCAGCTTGAGAATCTTCTGGTGGAAAGGGTGTGAGATTCAAATTTAGCTCTTATCTTCAAGGTCCTCCATATCTACATCCTGGGGGGCTTTTGTCTTCTTTTTTGATCTGGGCTGTGGGTCACTAGTCCTGGTTGGCTTGGGAGGGGCTCCACTTCCATGGCTGCTTTCTCTTTCTGGGCAAGTCGGATCTGCTGGAGGAGTTTCCTGCACATCTTCCCAGACAGAGTAATGTTGGCACGTGCACTGGACGCCCGCTTCTTGAGGTGGTGCCGCATAATCAGTCCTTCGTCTATCACAGCTCCGACCACCAGATGCTTCAGTCGCCACTCCCGGTTCAACACTTGTCGTCGCTTGAACAGCTTCTTCTTCAGCTCCGTTCGCGGCCCGTTGATCTTTCCACTTGGAGCACCCATAGCTGCGCCGCTAGGCTGGCTCCGGGTCCACGTTTCCGTTCTAATTTTCCCATTTCATCCCCACAGTCTCTGAGAAGGTACTTATATTGTTTCCATTTTAAAATGAGAGAACGGAAGCTAGGTTCATAGAGATTAACCAAGTTGTCAAGGTCACTTGTCAAGGAAATGAAAAAAGCAGGATTTAAACCAAGCAAAGGACTCCAGAACC
>NW_011479093.1:4015-5258 GCF_000754665.1 Bison bison bison | reverse complement strand
TGTGGTACCCCAACCAGGATAGGGTGGCAGTTCTCTCACCTTCTTGTTCAGAAACTCTATATCAGAGGCACTTGAACCTAGGGGCTAATAGCACGGGCCTTGAACCCAGACCAAGCCTGTGTTTAAGTTAGCTCTGTTACTTCTTAGCTGTGTTGGCCTACACAGTCTGCTGAACCCCTCTGAGTCTTGGCTTCCTCCCTGGAAATGAGGATAACAGCAGTGCCTGCTTTATAGGGTTGTTGTAGAGCCCACTGCCTGCCACATAGTGTTCTTATTTTCAACTGGATGTGTGTGGGTGTCAGGGAGAGGTGAGAATCAGAATCATTTGGGAAGTTTTCCAAATTTAGATAGCGCTTATCTAAACTCTTACTCTCTCACAGCAGGCTTGTACCCATTTGCAGAGTGACGGATGCGTTCATACAAGTCTGGGTCGCATCAGCCACAGATATTCCACCCGTGATCATCTAGCTAATTAGAATCTCTGGGGATGAGGTGCAAGTCAGGGGCTGCTCTATGTGAATGCAGTCTACAGTGACCTTTGTGTCTATGGAAGCCCAGGATCTGCCCTCTGAAGGTTCTCTGAAGATCTCACTACTTGTGGAATACTCCCCCTACCCCACAACACATACACACACACCACATACACACACACCACAATACTCCTGCCCCACCTGTTATACTCTACATATCTTTGCCATAATGACCCCAATTTAAACTGCTTCCCCTGGTTGGGGATGGCAGGGCCTGTGGTGGCATTAAACGTTTCTGAAGTGCCTCCTGTCGTGCTTGGCAAAGAACAGTGCTGGGCAGATGTAAGCTTGCCACTCCTACCTAAGATGGAAGCTCCCAGGTGCAAGGGACCCTGACAGCTATTATCTCACATCTCCTCAGAATACCTGGCACAAGGCTCTGGGCAGAGAGCTCTATCCTGGGTCCTGTTTGCCAGCCCATTATCAAGTTGGAGGTGGCCTTGTTCCCTGAACTACTGACCTGGATCGCTTTTTCAACTGAGGGCTTTGTGTACCTGGAACAGAAACTATAAAATACAATGTGTTGCCCGGAAGGCAACACCTATTAAAAACGTGTTTAGGGCCCATTAGCCAGCTGGGGCCTGACCTAATGGGACCGGGGCCAGGGCAGTCTGCTGGGACTAACGTTCCGAGAAGGCAAGTGCGGAGAAGGGAGCCCAGGACCCCCTGAGTGGACACAGCGGACCAGGAGAGAGAGACCTGAAAAGAAGCCA
>NW_011479093.1:0-419 GCF_000754665.1 Bison bison bison | reverse complement strand
TTGTGAAGAATAAGAAATGAAGCTGCTGAGATGAGGCGTGGGAGTGAGGGCTGAGGGGGAAAAATTCCGTGGGTGGGGAGCAGGCATATTTTAAAGGCCAGGAAGAAAAGCAGCTGCTCATCTTCCTGGAGTTTTGAGGCCAGCCTAGAAGATTCCTTGAAGGCTCTGCCACAATTAGGTTTCTCTAGTTGAATTTGAGGATTTCTAGACTTCAATCTTGGACTCAATTGTCAGATTCCCCCCTTCCATCAGCAGGTACATCCCACACACCCAGCAGGATCCTAGGACCATCCCAACTAGGCCTGAGCAGGTCGGAGAGGCCAGGCATAGCCACAGGCCAAGGTCAGGGGCCTCCAGGCCCCCATGGTGCCCTGCTGCTTTCCCCTGGAGCCTAGCCCAGGTGCTCCGTGGGGGAGCCC
>NW_011479092.1:15194-16102 GCF_000754665.1 Bison bison bison | reverse complement strand
GGGCCCTAGAAGGGGTCCCCCTTCCTGCAACACAAGCATGTGAGAACCCAAAGAGCCATGATGTCTTCCACTGCTACCATGTTGGCACCAGATATCTGCTTCTGCCTCTTCTTTGGATTCATGATTGGTTCTCACTTTCCCCACTGTGCTTGTCTGCCTTGAGTTTCAGTCTGCCAGACCTAAGCTTGACCTGTGTCCCTTCAGCTCCAGTCTCTTGTCTTCTATGACCATAGCGTTGACAGTGCCCACCTGGAACTGGCTTCCCACCAACCTCCCAATTAGCCTGGGAGCCTCTTAAGGACAGGGGCTGGGCCTCATTCATCTCTGTACCCCATCACCACCCACAGAGTGTGTGACACAAATGAGGGCTGGTAAGCGTTGACAGAAAAAATACCTGCTTCAAGTGTAGGACTAAACGAGGCTCCTCACAGCTTGGTCAGTTTATTTTGTCCCTGCAGAATCTCCACTCCTTTTCAAGAAAGGTCCTACTTAAAACTTGGATTTCCATCTGCCGAGAGCACGAGAAGGACAAAGGCTTAGGAACACAAGCCCTAGGTAAGATGGAGAGTAAACATTTGCCAAAATAATCAACTTGTGTATGGTCCAAGAGGGACAGGGACCTCGTTGCTCAAAAGGAAGCCTCAGGGAGTCTCAATGCACAGTAACCTCTGAGGATATGGGCCCTGGAGTAAAGAGTGCTGAAATGTGCACAGGGGGTCTAAAGAAGTCATTTGTGAGGGAACAAGGTGTAACAAAGAGCGTACAGGCCTGAGGCCAGAGTACCTAGGCTCAAATCTTGGCTTTGTGGAGAATGTGGTCCACTGGAGAAGGGAATGGCAAACCACACCAGTATTCTTGCCTTGAGAACCCCATGAACAGTATGAAAAGGCAAAATGATAGGATACTGA
>NW_011479092.1:11234-11780 GCF_000754665.1 Bison bison bison | reverse complement strand
TATCATTTTATGCTGTCTGCTGTTTGAAAGCTGAGTTTGAAAGTCAGGTGGACATATTTCTGCGTCACCAAGGAGTAGGGCTACTTGTAGAGGGGAAGGATAGGGATCTGGGCCTGGTGTTTCTTCCCTGCTCCCTCTGCTCTCCATGTTATAGTCATATCAGAGGCCATGAAGGACTGGCCAGTGGAGATGTTTTCATGGTGTAGCTTACACATTTGAAATCACTGTCAGCATTGAAAAGTGAAAATATTTTACATTAAAAATATTAATTTCTGACATCTTGAAAAACTGGAAAATGTGGCAGCACTGGGCCAATAATTCCAGATGACAATGAGTAGCAGAGCTCAGAAGCAGCAGTCCCCTTGGGACTTACTGTCCAGTTTCCCACCGTCCCCATACTTCCCTTTGGTGCTCCAGGCATGGAGGGCCACTTACCATGTTCGTGCTAGTCTTTGTTTGTACACGACCTGTTCACTCACTTATATTAACTTCCTGGGTCCTCTCAGCACTTCAACTGAGATCTCTGATTTACATTGAACTACTTAT
>NW_011479092.1:9332-11134 GCF_000754665.1 Bison bison bison | reverse complement strand
AAAAGACTCTGATGCTGGGAGGGATTGGGGGCAGGAGGAGAAGGGGACAACAGAGGATGCGATGGCTGGGTGGCATCACCAACTCGATGGACGTGAGTTTGAGTGAACTCCGGGAGTTGATGATTGACAGGGAGGCCTGGCGTGCTGCAGTTCATGGTGTTGCAAAGAGTCGGACACGACTGACCGACTGAACTGAACTGAACTGGGTGACTTTGGCAATTTCCTAAGGAAATGTCATTGTCTATTTCCTCATGTGTAAAATGGGAACAGTAACATCTGCTTCATCAAGTTAGCACAAAGGTTACAAATAATATGCGGAAACTACCTTATAACCTGGAACATTCTCCAAAAATGGCATATATTAGTAACATAATTAATAATGTTTGGTATATGATTGATTCTGACACACAAAGTTTAACCTGGTTAATTTGCAGAGACTTCAAGCAGGATCTTCAGGGTGGAATTATGTGTGTAGGAACGTTATATTTTCTAGGAAACTGAATTTAGGATAGTGAATGAGGTGACAGCAAACTGGCTATTTATTATGTCTCATGGGGTGGAGTGCATGCTTGCCTCCCTCAAGCCAACTATGGGCATGCCAGTGGCAGCACCAAGCCCAACCTTCCTCTCTCTCCCCCACCACCTTGCATATCTAGCTCAGGCCTGGCACAAAGCAGATGCATGATGGGAGAGGGCAACCAGAGAATTCTGGACAGAAGTGACTCAACTTGGGTCTGTGAGAGCTCTGAATTACATGTTTTCACTTGGTTCATTCATCCATCTGTTCACTTATGCAATAAAGCACCTTCCATGCCCAAGGCACACAGTAGGTCCACACCTTCAACTCAGGCCCAGTGCTCTCTGCTCACTCTACAGAGTCCTTGCAACTCCTTTGGGTTCAAGAACTGTCTTCTTGACTGGATACCCTGTTCAGCTTTGATTTTCAGCTTCTTCCCAAGATTCTGCTTCTTAAATCCTCCTTGGGGCTCCTCTCATCACTGCTTACAAATAGGTGTGGTATATAGTTCCTACCCACTCTCCAGCTCCAGGGTATCCCACCCTGGCCTGGCCCTGACACCTCAGGCTCTTAATGACCTGAAAAAGGGATTAGGATTGAGGAACAATTCACAGACAAAGAGAACAGAGCAACTGAGCCCCGCTCTCAGGGAAGACACGGATGGGGGGCAGAGTAGAGCAAAGAAACAGTGAGGCCAGGAAGCCAGCTGGCCTCTCTTAGACTCCTACTGGGGGTGAACAGGGACCACTAGTCTCTCACCTGAGCCGCATACTGGGCCACCCATCCCACTGCATCCCCACAGAAGCTTGAAGTCCACTGAGTGGAGTTTCAGGCTTTTGTTTCAAAAACTAGTTCACTCTCCTGACCCTGTGCGTTGAACACATCCTAGATGTTTTCCAGCTGAAATAACACAGACTAGGGATCAGACAGACTGGGAGGGGAGAGAAGAACATCCAGGGGCAAGGCCTGATGGGGTGGCTTCATCCATGATGCCTGCAAGGACTTTGTCCCCAAGCAAGGCCTCCAGTCTCCACCCAGGTCAGCCTACCCCCTCTTAGCCGAAAGAAAGCACTTGTGCTCTGTGGCAGCTGTATGCTTCTGTCAGGGCTGGCAAGCCTCACAGAGGAGACCAGAACTGAGGGGTGAGGGGAAAAGAGAAGGCAAGCAGCATCCTGCATGGGCAGCTTCTGAGAGAAGTCCTCACCATGCCATTCTTGAACTCCTTTTGTTTTCCATCCTATCCCACCCCTAGCCTGCTGAGAATCACTAGCTGAGGGCCAGGATG
>NW_011479092.1:4432-6029 GCF_000754665.1 Bison bison bison | reverse complement strand
GCATAAAACAATATATATATTTATGGATCATATGTATGTGGTGGAAGTAAAAATATATGCATGGGAATTAGAGCCAATTTGGGATACTGACTTCCTCTAGGCCAGCATGGGGTGGGGCTCACAGCTGGATCTGTAATTAGCTGTTTCTTAGAAAAGATCTGAAGCAAATGTGGCAAAATGTTAAGACTTGACATTTTCCAGTCTACTTTGCTGTATAATTTTTAAAATCTGGAGCAATAAAGTGTTTCTGGCTGCCCCTGCTTTTATCCTTTTACACACACTTCTTTTGTTGAGGGCCAGATACATACCAAGATCATTTAAGCCTTCACACAACCTTTACCTCATTTTACAAAGGAGGCACTTGAGGCTCAGACAGGTGAAATGGTTTGCCCAAAGAAAAGAAGTATGATTAGGTCCTAGGTTCCCAAACCTCATTCCCATATCCTGCACCTGAAAGTATGAGTCCTGTGCTGCCAAAGCAAACTGGGATTCTTTGAGCTTTCTGGTGGTCTGGCTTCTTAAATGGGATTGATTAGCATTTCTCAACCCTCGACCTTGTGGCAGAAGGCAATTCATGTCCAGCACCTCCCAGCCATCCACCTAGTGACAGAAGGTGGCCTAGGTAAGCCTTTTTTCCTTGATGACACTAGTAGAGATTGAGTGAAAACCCTCTTGGCATCGGGCTGTCCAGAGAGTTGGCTGGATGAGGTACTCTCCGCTTTGCAATCTTGGTATCTCTCACTGCTTACCGAGAACTTGGTGAGAGGCCTGGGGAAGCATCTTCTGCCACCACTGGGGATACCAGTAGGGATCGAGTGGGAGGCCCACAGGCATCTGGCCTAGGGAAGAGCTTTCTTCCTTCACAGGCCTGGTGTCTCCTACCCCCACACAGCAGTATCAGTCTTGGAGAACTGCATTCTACTTCCATGTGGAGCACCAATAAGGTGAACAAAAATACCAGAATAGTAGTGTAAGGGCTCTAAAAACTAAATTGTCATTGGAACCATGGCACACAGAGGTAGGCCAGGACCTACCTGTTAAACCTAAATAGAATGACTTCCTGCTAAAATACAAGATTGAAATAAGATCTAGAGTCTCCTAACATAATATTCAAAATGTCCAGGATGCATTAAAAAATTCTTATCATACCAAAAACTGGGAAAATCACAACATGAGTGAGAAAAGACAATCAGCATATGCTAACACCAGGATGAATCAGATGTTGGCATTACAAAGCAAGGATTTTAAAGTAGCCATCATAAAGTGCTTCAACAAATACTATTTAATTTTTTTAAATATGAAATTTCAACCAAAGTAACAAAAAATACAAAAAGAACCCAAAGTAAATTATAGCACTTAAAAATACAATAATAAAAATGCACTGGTTAGGCTCAGTAGAAGAAATAATATGACAGAGGCAAGGATCTATGAACTTGAAGACAACAGCAGAAATTATACAATCTGACCAGCAGAGAGAAAATAGACTAAAAAGCATGAACAGAACATCAGAGACATGGGACAATGATAAAATATCTAAGATTTATATCATCAGAGCCCCAGAAGGCAAACAGAAATAAAGGGTGAAAACTCCTCAAAT
>NW_011479092.1:0-429 GCF_000754665.1 Bison bison bison | reverse complement strand
AGAATACATAAAGCACTCTCAAAATTTAACAGTAAAAAAAGAACAATCCAATTAGAAAATAGACAGAAGCCATGAACAGACATTTCACTGAAGAGTATATATAGATGGCAAATAAACTATGAGAAGACGTTCAACATCATTAGCAATTAGGGAAATGTAAAGTAAGATCACAGTGAGATATCACACTTATCAGAATGGCTTAAAAAACAAAAGTGACCACATCAAATCCTGGTACTGCCACTAGGCAGAACACTCTTTGACATAAATTGTAGCAGTATTTGTTTGGATCTCTATCTTAAAGTAAAGAAAATAAAAGCAAAAACAAACAAATGGGACCTAATTAAACCTAAAAGCTTTTGCACAGCTAAGGAAACCATCAACAAAACAAAAAGACAACCTACTGAATGGGAGAAAATATTTGCAAATGAT
>NW_011479091.1:9081-10048 GCF_000754665.1 Bison bison bison | reverse complement strand
GTTCAGATTGCATAATTTCTATCATTTGGTCTTCAAGTTAGCTAATTCTTTCCTTAGTCCTCTTCATTATATTTTAGAGCCCATATATTGATATTTTTTAGAATTTTAGTTATTGTATTTTTAATTTCTAAAAATTCTAATTGGTCCTTAAACATGTATCTTATATTTCTTTGCTGAGACTTTGTATTTTTCATTTGTTTTAAGAGTATTTGTAGTTTATTACTGAAGCATTTTTATCACGGCTATTTTAAAATCATCTCTAGTTAATTCTAATATCTGTCGTCTTAGCTTTGACATCTATTTATTTCCTGTTTTCATTCAGCTTGAAATATTTCTGGTTCTTGGTATGATGAGTGATTTTTAATAGAAACCTGGACGTTTTTGTATTACATTATGAGACTCAGGATCTTATTCAAACCTTCTGTTCAGCTAGCTTTTTCTGACATTGCTTCAGCAGGGGAAGGGAGTATGATGCCTTTGTTACTGCCAGGTGGAAGTGCAAGTTCAGGTTCCCCACTCAGCCTCTGTAGACACTTGGAGGGCAGGGCTTCTCATTACTTCTGGTGAGGGGTTGGAATTCAGTCACATTTCAAGTGCTTAATAAGCATATGTGGTTAGTGGCTACCATACTGAACAATACATACATAGATGGCTGTCGTAGGAAGACCAGAGGTGAGGAAGGAAGGTTGGTTCTATAACAACTGAGGTTTGATGTGGTGTGAGGTTTGGTGTGAGATGCTGTGGCATAGGTAGACTACAACAAGGACCTAGTTATTGGATTTGAGGTCTGTGGCTGGGGTTTGTTTCCAAAGCCTGTGGTGCTATGAATACTACAAAGATATGTGTACAAGGAACTCAACTGGACATTATCAATATAGTAGAGTTGATAGATGGTGAAACAGTGGAAACAGTGGCTGACTTTATTTTGGGGGCTCCAAAATCACTGCAGATGGTGACTGCAGCCATG
>NW_011479091.1:4324-5513 GCF_000754665.1 Bison bison bison | reverse complement strand
TGAGCTGAGTACTGTGAGGGAATAAATTTAGAAAGTCATATTCCCCATACGATTTCTGGAAATCAGTAGGAGTTTGGCTCAAGAAAGGATGGCAGAAGGTGATTTGTGGTGTTGTAGCAGCCGCCTTGGAAGGCAAGATGGAAATTTTGTCCCTGAAAGGCTAGGTAATTGGAGGAGACTCACTGGAAGTTTCTGTCTGCAGAAAATCAATGAGACAGAGTGGGGTTTTAAATACGTATGGTAAGGGGTGGGGGATGGAACACCCAAAAGCCCCCATCTTGCAATAGGTCCGTTTGTTAAATCTTTGGCTTATGGAGTTTGTTGGTTACTTTTGGGCCAAAAGTTCCTCAGGTTCCCAGGGCTTCTCTGTATCTCATTCTGGTGACCCCTTCTTTCATTTTTCTTTGTCCCATTACTTTTTTCTCTTTTTCATTTCCCTAGTTTTGAGATTAAATTAATTTACCATATATCAAAATAATCTATGAACATTTAACAGATTTTGAAAAATATGGAAAAGAAATAATCAACCTTTTGCTTTTAAAAATGGCATGTTTTATTTTGAGTGATTAGAAAAATACTGAAAAACATTGAGAATCAATAATATAACAAACACACCTGGATCTTGACTCAGAATTGACAAACTTAACATTTTTTTTTATTGTGGTAAGAACACTTAACATGTCTACCCACTTAACAAATCTTTAAGTGTACAGTATTGTTAACTCTAAGCACTATGTTGTATAGCTGATCTCCAAACCTTATTCATGTTGCACAACAACTGTTAGCATTTTCAACACAAGGTTTGCTTTAGATCTTTTCCCAGTGGGAGAAATAACACATTATAGACAAGTCAAATTCAATCCCCTATTCCTCTCCATTCATTCCCAGAGGCAAAGATTAATTTGGTATGTATTCTTCCATATAATTTATATATCCATATGGGCTTCCCTGGTGGCTCAGATGATAAAGAATCTACCTGCAATGCAAGAGACCCAGGTTCGATCTGTGAGTTGGGAAGATCACCTGGGAGAAGGGAATGGCTACCTACTCCAGTATTCTTGACTGGAGAATTCCATGGATAGGGGAGCCTGGTGGGCTACAGTCTATGGGGTGACAAGGAGTCAGACATGACTGAGGGACTAAAGAGAGAGAGTGAGAAGCAATATATAGAATTGTCCTGTGTGTCTTT
>NW_011479091.1:0-648 GCF_000754665.1 Bison bison bison | reverse complement strand
CTGGAGACCCGGTAAAGCCAACAGTGTACTTCCAGTCTGAATTCAAAGGCCTAAGAACCAAGAAAGCCAACTGTGTAAGTTCCAGTCCTAGGACTTGAGAAGACTAATATCCAAACTCAACAGTTAGGCAGAGAGAGGCCGTAATATACATTAAAGGCACTTATGGTGGTTTGGAACTGCCTTGATATTTGAGACAGGCCCTTAACTTCTGGGAGGGGTATTAAAGGGGCTTTCTCATTCCATTTATTTGAAGTTCAAAGTCATTCATAGATATTATATACTTAAAGAATACCTACTAAGTATAGGATACTGTAGCTGGGACAAGGGAGGTGGTAGGAGTAATAATGGAGTGGTAGGTGAGTAAAATATCCCCACATTTTAGGGAAATTGTGTTTTACTAGGGGAGAGCTATGTGTACAGGACTATTTCTAAGACTGGGTATAAGATAGTTGTGCTCTGGGGATTATAAATTGCATATGCAATACTTTCTTCAGCAGGATTCCCTGGGACTGAAAGGTGTATAGTGGAATCAGGTAAACCAACAATTGCATAATTTCTAACTGCCTGCTAACAGAAGACAAGTATAAGTTGTGCCTCACTGGTGCTTTGTGCAGCAAATCACAACATTTAGAAGCATTACCACCCTGG
>NW_011479090.1:17833-19365 GCF_000754665.1 Bison bison bison | reverse complement strand
TACATAAGAATCATGTGTTCTAGAAAGTAAGTAGGGAAACATTTCCCCCACTCCCCATCACTCTGGAGCCAGACGGGACCTTACACCCAAACTCATTTGCTTTCTCATATAGAGCTGAAGAGATGGAGCTCAGAGAAAGAGGGGGACTTGTCCCCTAATCACAGAGCCATCTAGTGAGGACTGGAGCCCTCATGTCTGAGTTGAGTGGATTTTTTCTTTACCCATTTCACCACTGATGGGCTGCACAGGTTGAAATTTTGCTTGCTTTGTAAATATCAGAAGCACTATCAGGAAGCAAGGTCATATGTCAATATCTGAAAGACTTACCTTCACATCCAGCACATGGAGCTCCACCCTCACCAAGCTCTCCTCTTCAGTAAACATCTCAATCCTGTTGACATGGCTGAAGTCAGCTAAAAGAGCCACCAGATTGGTTTTGGTGTTTATGACGTGGCTTATGCCATAGCGGGGTCCCACCAAGAGGGTCACTTCTGAGCGCTTTTCTGCCTGCTGAGAAAGACATGTCCACAAAATTTTAAAAATACCAGACTTCTGGCAATTCCCTGGTGGTCCAGTGGTTAAGACTCCATGCATTCACTGCCCGTGGTCCATGTTCCATCCCTGGTTGGGGAACTAAGATTCTGCAATTTTCATGATGTGGCCAAAACAAATAAATAAATAAAATAACAATGAAAATGCTCTGAAGCACCAGGCATAGTTGAACCTGAGAGTCTGTTTTTCTAAGATTACATTTTCTTTAGAAAGTATTCCCAGGTTATATTGTACTAAATCATCCAAGTAGAAGAACCAGATATATGATTACAGCAAGGCTCTGATAAATTATGAATAATGTAGGAAGTAAATGTTATCATAGTATGCATATTCATTATCATGAGAGGCTATCAGAAATGAGGATATTTTTTTCTCTTTTTCAAATCATTCTGGCCCAATGATTTAAAAGGAGGCCATTGTGAGAGTGCACCAATTCTCTCGGCTCTTCATATTTCCTTTTCTGGGGCATTCTGCAGTGATATTATCTAGCTTAACATTTCTTCTGATATTTTCAGACTAGGGTGCAGTCAATTAGAAATGAGGGCTGGAAAAGATTCACAGCTGATTTGCTTTTGTCATCAAAGGCAGCTCATTCAAGACAGCCTAGGCAGTGACATTTTGAAGGCCTCTGTGACTTCCACAAAAAAGCAAGAAAAAGAAATTACCACTAATGTTGCCTTGAACACACGGCCCCCATACAGTCGGAGGTCACTGAGGAACTTGAGATAATGGACCTTGGCTTGCAGTGCGGAGAGCTAAGGAGAGAAAAGAAACCTCAGGTGTTCACTCCATCAGGTGTGATTTTGTTTCTGCTGGAGACCAGCCGAAAACAAAGGCAAACGAGAAGGATGCTTCCACTGCCAACAGATGGGGTGTGACAAGGGCTCTTCATGAGGAATGAAAGTAAGCTGAGCAAGGGCTGTAACAGGACACCTAGCTTAAAATTTTTGTATTGGGCGGGGGAGGGGGGGAGTATAGAT
>NW_011479090.1:13427-15369 GCF_000754665.1 Bison bison bison | reverse complement strand
GGGGTGATTTGGACAAAATCTGGAGACATTTTTGTTTGTCATGATTGAGGGGATGGGTGCTGACAGCTCATGGATAGAGACCAGAGATGATGCTAAATATCACACAGTGCGCAGGACAGCCCTTCTCCCCAACCAAAAATGATCTGATCCCAAATGTCAAGAGAGCCAAGGGAGAGAAACTTTGGTTTAATTAATGTGGCATCAAGTCTGCAGGGACCCTTACTGACTGCTGTGCACTTAAGCTGGTCTGAGTGGTATGCAAAACTATGATGAAAATATGAAATTATTTGGCAATTCTGTCCTCTAATCCCAAGGTCTTAGAGGCTTTGCAAGGTTCTCCTGCATGCACATGTGAACGCGCACAAACTCTGTACAATAAGGAGTCTATAGTGTGCAAGGAATAAAGAGGTCTCCATAAGAATACTTATTTTTCATTAGTCTTAGAAACATGTGAATAGTTAAAGTAAGAGAAGGTTATATAGTGTTACAGCTTCTGAAAATCTGGTGCTAAGTATTTTATTCATGGGCTAATTTTAAACATTTTAAAAAATGCATGCAAGCCTCTCTCTTTAAAATCCATTTTCTATTAAGATGCAAATGTGATACCTTTTTACCGGGTGGTACCAAGTTTTGATTTGCTTTGACAAGGTGTGAAAGTGCTTTCTTTATGTTCTTCTCTTTCATGCTTTGCAGCACAGCAGAGGGAAGAAAAGTCTCTAATCCCCATTCTTTTCTGCAATAAAGAGCAGATCTTTAATTTCACATTCTCGTGATGATTAGTTATCTAAGACAAAATGGCGCTCTGATGTTTGTTGGAACAAACGAATTCTTATGAAGGCAGAGAATGGAGATAAGTCCCCAATAAGGGAAGCAACCTTTAATTTACACTCAGGAAACATACTATTTGATCATTAATCCATATGTTTGCATTTTAAAAGAAATATATTCCTCACTGTCCAGAGAGGAGCATTTGGGATCAATGGAAATTGAAGAGACACTTTATCCATCCCACCTCTGAGTCTCTTAAAACTCACTCACATGTCTGTGTTTGTACTTCCAACAACTTTTCCCCATCCCTTTGTTTATTCTCATTGTCACCTCCCCTGTCTGCCCACGGTCGTCTTTCTCTATTCGCTTAGAAGGATGAGTATACCTCCTTCATGGTCCCAAACCATTCTTTCCTCCTCATCTCCCTCACCAATGGTGATTTCCTTAGAAACACACAATTCTCTTTTCTCCCACCCAGATAATGTCTATCTAACTCCTTCCATCAATAGTTCTTGCTGAGGTGGGGAGCGGGTTGCCCATATGGAGTCAGGGTAGGGTTTAGGACCCTTAAGTGTGTTTGGTACTGAAAGGGAGATGTAACCATCTCTCATAGGTGTGGCTATACTAGGAAAAAACAAACAATGGGACTGGGTTAGTATATTCTTGCCAAGAATCTATTTCTCCAACAATGACTAGAACCCTATCCTAAGACAGTTCCACGTTTTGAATTCTAGGAAATTATCCTGATCGGTCATGTGCCCAACCAGTATCTTCTAAATTATATGAAGACTTTTGAGAAGGCTCTGGTTATTTCTCCTGGTCTAGATTCTCTCTAAAGAAGAGTAGGAAGTCAGCCTCCCTCCACTTGGCCATTCACATGCCTTTCCCTAGTTAAGATGGTGTTTTTCATGATCACCATTTGCTTCCTCCTCCTTCTCCTCAACTTGTACTTATTTTCGCCCATCATTTGGCACTTCTTATGGACTACCTTGTAATTCTACTTATATCATTATTTTACATCATTATTTTTCATTCTATGTCTTGTCTTTATAATCAGATCACAAATTCTTCAAAGGTTAAGATAACAATTTATACTTACTACTATTTTCTCTTCTCCTAGTAGAAATGTCATATAAAATGCTCAGTGAACATTTGTTGTGTGAATGAATTAATT
>NW_011479090.1:9500-11825 GCF_000754665.1 Bison bison bison | reverse complement strand
TGCAATGTGACCTTCAGTTTAACCATAGTTGTCTGAAGGTGGATTACAGAAGAAATGGTCTCTTCCACCGAAAACGAACAGAACATTCATATATTTTGCCTCTGGTTAACAGATGCTCTGCCACAAACAAGATCAATTTTGGAAATACACATACACATCAAAAATAGCCTTGGGCATTAAGGAGACAGCATCTTTGTCTTCAAAATGGTTCGGAGAGTCAGCACTTACTCGATGTACTTGAGAGAGATTTTCTGCGTTTGCTTGGTGGTCACGGTTGCGATGTACATTTGCAGCGCTGCCAGCCTCAGGGCTATGTCATATTTCAGCTCCGGCCCAAACCTCTCCTGAACGACATCGTTACAACTCTGAAAAGACACCAGCAGAGGGCGCAGCTTGTCAAAGGATGCATCATGTCGCCCTAGAGTGACACGCGTTTCTTCTGTGTCCCACCTTCACTTCCACGTGAAAGTGAAGTGAAGTGAGTCGCTCAGTTGTGTCCGACTCTTTGCGACCCCACGGACTGTAGTCCCTCAGGCTCCTCTGTCCATGGAATTCTCCAGGCAACAATACTGGAGTGGGTTGCCATTCCCTTCTCCAGGGGATCTTTCTGACCCAGGGATTGAACCTGGGTCTCCTGAATTGCAGGCAGATTCTTTACCATCTGAGCCACCAGGGAAGCTGCTTGGAATTGAGTCAGTATTTAAGTATACGCACACAGACCACACAAACATTGAACATTCATCACAAGCGAGCTGCTAATTAAATATTTAGCTTTTTTGTAAAAATAACGAGGAATTTAGGAATGGAATTCCCAAACACAGGTGTCACGACTGAAAACGTGAAACCCTGGTAGCATGACGTGGCTTGTGGAGCTAGGCTACCGGGATTGGAATCCTCGGTTCCAATCCTCTTTCTCCACTTTCAGTGTGTGACCTTGGGCAAGCCCCTTAATTGTTCTGTACCTCAGTTTCCTCTTCTGTGAGTTGGGGATAATACTCCCCATTCACTGAGTTGTGACGAGGATTAAATGAGTTAACAAGGTAAAGCCCTTAGAACTCCATCTGGTAAACTGGAAGCTCTCATACATGTTAAGAGCTGTCATCATCAACATCACCCTCTTCCTAGCATCCAGAGAGGCTTCAGGGAGGCAGAATTAGAAGGCGATGGAGAGTAGCAGCTCTGGACCTACACCTGCTCGGGAGTCCTGGCTTCACTAATGGCTACCTCTGTGTATAACCTTCAAGCAGTTAACTTTGCTCTTGCAGCCTCAGTTTACTCATCTGTACAATGGGAATTCATACTAACAACGTGGCCAGAGTAGGGAGGGGGGTGAGGATGTGAGATGCACGCTTTGTCACAGTGCCTTGGTACATTCAGTGAAGGGTGGCTCTTGAAATTGCCAGTCCGTTCCAGTGGGGAGTGCCCTCACTGTGACTTTGAGGGAGTCGCTTGGCTTTACTTTGTTCACATGTAAACGGGCAATGCCTACCTCACAGGGTTTGGGGTAAGCATCAGATTGAAGAGGTGCTGAGACAGTGCTGTAACATGCCAAGCCCTCCAGGACCACATGGTTTTAGGGTGCCATTCTCACTTTCTCATGGATCAAACACTGAACCGAATGGTGATGAGAAACATGGTCCCGAATAAGCATATTATGCATGTGTGTTTACTTATCTTTGTTATGGGAAACTAAACTCTTGGGCTAGAAAATACAGCCTCTTTCTCCCTTCTTTTATCCTTTGCCTTGCCTCCCAAATGATTTCAAACAGAAAACTGTATCAGGATTTGCTTGGCTCCTTTCTGAGATAAGTACATTTATGACTACTTCATGCATTGATTTGACTGAATGGGAACATGTACCCTCGCAAAGGTCCGTCTAGTCAAAGCTATGGTTTTCCAATACATTTCACAAATGTATGTATGTGAGAGCTGGACTATAAAGAAAGCTGAGTGTCAAAGAATTGATGCTTTTGAACTGTGGTGTTGGAGAAGACTCTTCAGAGTCCAACTTGTCATTCCTAAAGGAAATCAGTCCTGAATATTTATCAGAAGGACTGATGCTGAAGCTGAAACTTCAATACTTTAGCCACCTGATGGGAAGAACCAACTAGTTGGAAAAGACCCTGATGCTGGGAAAGATTGAAGGCAGGAGGAAAAGGGGACGACAGAGGATGAGATGGTTGGATGGCATCACCCATTCAATGGACATGAGTTTGAGTAAACTCCAGGAGTTGGTGATGGACAGGGAGGCCTGGCATTCTGTAGTCCATCCATGGGGTCGCAAAGAGTCAGACACGACTGAGTGACTGAAGTGAACTGATGGTT
>NW_011479090.1:8657-9400 GCF_000754665.1 Bison bison bison | reverse complement strand
ATTCCCTGCCCTCCATTCTTCATATGCTTTTCCTTCTCCACTTCTCCTTAAAAGTCTTGTCTATCTGGACTGGACTGCACTCTGGTTGGAAATGGGTGTAATTAGAGGCAGGAGACAGGGTGGCTCTGAAGGAAGACAGCCTCTGGGAGCAATTCCAAGCTGCCATTTTGTTTTTGTGGCATTAGATCTACCAGTTATTTTCAAGAGCTCAGGACTGTCCACAATGGGGCACCATGCATTTCAGGGTCCAGTTAGGGTCATTTTGAGGGATAGGGTGCCAGGCCATAAAAGGTATTCAAAGAACCATTTTTTTTTGATATATTACTTCATTTTAGGACTGCTAAAAGGACTTGCACAACAGATGTGAAACAGGATTTTAGCATAGAATTTAGAGACAAAAGGTCCAAGTGGGATCCTAGGCTCTGTCAACCACTAATCAAATGACTTTGGACCTGGCATTCCATCTTTCTTGAGTCTCAGTTTTCTTATCTGAAAAAAAAAAAAAGCTAATGACAGCTAACTCTCAAGGTTGCTAGTATACCTGTGAGGATGTTTCATAATAAAGACTGTGCTTTATAAAGGTGAGTCATCACTATCACTTCTCAGAATTGCGACTGAGGTTGTTGTTTCCCACTCCTGTATTTAATCAGACTTCAATTTTTTTGTTTAAGTGATTAGTCACTAATTACATTATATAATTAGTTCAGACTGATCCCAGAGAACTACTGTGACATATGACTTAT
>NW_011479090.1:4111-7411 GCF_000754665.1 Bison bison bison | reverse complement strand
GAAATATCTTCAGTCTTCAGCTAGTCCCAGGGCAAGAGTCCCAGCAGGTTTTCCTGTTCTCAGGACAGCTCCACAGGTATAAAGGATGTATCATTGAAATAAGAAAGATCTCCATGAACTGCATTCAATTTGAGCAAACAGACTTAAATAGAACCATGCTTAGCAGTACTCCCGGGGTACTTAAAAGGTCTCCCCTCCCCAAAACAAACACAACTGTGTTCTTCTTTTAGAAATGCAATAAATTTGTGATGTTTAAAACAGACGCCGAGTAAATGGTTTTAAAGCATCATCTTGTTAATGGGATGAGTATATAATTAGAGAATGACAACTGAATGCATATCGTGTTCTACAGCCATGTACTGATAGGCACCTGTAACTATGTATTTGCAACTAATAAGCTTAAAACATAGTATATGGGATGAGAGTTGCAGTGGCAGAGCCCTGGGTCGGTTCTCAGTAGGAATATGGGGAAGATGCAGTAACAGGTCAGCTGAGAATCAGGCTGTCCCATGCAGTCAGGTCTGGGTTACCTGGCCTTTGGGGAAGAGAGGATATTGTTGAGGGGTCCAGGGAACCAAAGTTTAACATTTAAGGAAGCCAAACTCATGGCGGTTCATTGTTCTGGGTAGAAAATGGAGTGAAGTGCACCGCACATCTCTCTATTTGGAGTAGGACTTCCTTTTCCTGACGATTTCAGGTTATCTACATGAACAGTAAACATCCTACTGAGCTCTAAATACCACAGTCTCCTCCAAAGAGGTGGGAAACATTTAACAGGCCTTTGCCTGAGTGCTCTCGTTGGTTGAAATGTTCCAGTATGTTCTGCTTTTCTCCTCCCACTTAATTTCTGCTCTCTAGGGCTTATTGCTACTTAATTTATGTCATTATTCCTAACCTCTGACATTTATCTTTTTTACATCTCTATGCCAACTTCTATTTTCTTTTCATACCCAACTTTTTAAAGCAATATTGTCCTAAAACCCCTACCACTTAAGTATTTATGTCGATTACAGGTCTCTTTAAAAAAAAAAAAAAGATCACAAAAGCTTTGCAATGTACAAGAGAATACTGAGAATAGTAAAAAAAATACCAATTTATCAACTACCCAGAGTAAAGGAATATTTCTTTTCTTTTTCCTACATTCTTTGCTTTTTATTTCTTACTTAGGGCTCCAGCAACCTTTGACTTAACAGATATCCCCTAGCCAAAGAGAGCAGCATTTTTTTGCCTCCTTTTTCTGTGGGGGAAGGTTACATTAAGGTTTACAACCTCTTTGTGTAATTCTAATGTAGATGCTTAAGTATTAGGTAAGTGGGTTCTTACTGTTTAATGTGATTATATTGGGAATTTAAGAGTAATGGGAAGCGGTTATAGAGAAATATAGGAATACTGCCTAAATATCAAGTGGATCAATTCCCTTTGGGACAAACTAGCAAAGATTCTCATTTCCGGAAGCCTTATTTTTTAAAAATTATATCCCAGTATCAGACAGAGACTGCAAAACATACTATGTTCTTAAAGTTTTACTGCCTTGAAATTAGTAATTCTACTACAATGAATATCATGATGTTTTAGAACAATCTAAACACTAAATAAATGAATGAACAAAATACGTAAATAAAAGAGAAGGGAATTCTTACAGAAGAATGCCAATGAATAACTGAAGAAGAAATAATGGAATTAGGCAAATCATTTTCAACCATTACAATAATAATATTATTATTTGGGCAAGCATCATCAATGAATACTGAAATGAACAGGTGAAACGATAAAAAGGGAGTTGCAAAGTGACTTTCTGCAAATTACTTATTAACTAGAAAAGGGAAAGTAGTAATTTCTGGAAAACATTATTTAATGTTTATGTTGACAAGAGTCAATGTGTAAAACTTCCTAGAAAAAAAAAAAAGAGTCAGTGTGAACCTTACCACAAAGGGGACAGAACGATACCATGTGCTTCCTGACACAATGCACTACAGAGGGCACAGGGTCACTTGTGTTGCTTTTCTGCCCCCAGGGCAGAGCCCCATCTAATCACGAGAAAACATCAGAGAAACCAAAACTGAGAGATTTCTACAAAATAACTGATCAGCATTCTGCAAAACTGTCAAGGTTGGGGAAATTAAAGAAAGGCTGAGGTAAGGCATGCTCCAGATTGAAGGAGACTAAAGTGGCATGCCAACTAAATACAAAATGAGATCCTGGAGTGGATTCTATTCTAGAAAAAATGGATATAGAGGACAGTTTTAGGACAATGGGCAAACTTTGGATATAAACTGTAGATCACATAATGGAAATGTATCAGTGTCACATTTGCTTATTTGGTTAATTGTGTAATGATTATATTGGAAAATGTCCTTGTTACTACAAAATACACTGACATATTTTGGGGTAAATGAGTATGGTTTTAGTAACTGACATTCATATGGTTCAGAAAAAATATTGTGTGTGGTGGGGGGCGAGGAGAATGTGTGCACACACTGAAGATAGAGTAATGTGGTATAATGGGAATAACTGGTGAATCTAGGTGATGGATATGAAAGAGTTCATCTACTACTCTTGCCACTTTTTCACAAGGATGAAATCAAAATCAAGTGAAAATTTAAAAAGCATCATGGAACTTTACTCAATATTTTATAATAACCTATAAGGCAAGAGAATCTGAAAAAGTATATATATACCTTATATATATATATATATATATATTAACTGAATCGCTGTGCTGTACACCTGAAACATCGATATTGTAAATCAACTATACTTCAATTTAAAATCAAAGCACCATGGAATCCTTTTATAATACATTAAGCTTGGGGGAGGTGAGGGACGAAGAGAAAGAAGATCCCAAATGAAAGAATTCAGGGAGGAAAACCCCACAGTTTATTCATCCCACAATGTTAGTATGAAACATGTCCCAGTTATCACATACCTGAACATACAGATACTCAAAAGCAACTGGATCTCGCCTTAAAAGGTCAATTGGATCCTTTGGGACAAAGCTGATTCGGAAAAGACATCTCATCTTATGGGAGCTGGGCCTCTGGGTGACCTAGAAGAACAGACCAATGATAAGACTCCTTCAGGGCTGGCAGAAAGGTCTGTGGGCCAGAAGCAAAGGCAGCTTTCTCTGGACACTGAAGAAGGAAGTGGTTGAGGTTATTTTAGTATCTATCATCCATACTCATTCCCTGAAAACTGCACATATCTATGACTTAGGTCATGTTCCCCCACAGCAGTCCCTGAAATGAGTGACTTCAAAAAGGAACTGTTCCCAGGAGAGGCCAGTGAGGGAGGAGAGGAAGG
>NW_011479090.1:816-1570 GCF_000754665.1 Bison bison bison | reverse complement strand
TTGTTATTAGTTCTGATGAAAGACAAAACAAAGCCTCTTTTAGAAAGATAAGGGAAGAATCATCGTTAGAGGGTTTTTGTTTCCTTCTAATGTTTTAAGAGGAATTTAAAAAATGGAAATCAACCTGGAATGAGAAGTTATGATTAACTAGCATCAGAAGAGATTTTTGAAAGAATCTCTAGGTGGTAGATGGAAGTTCTGGGGGAAGGCAGAAATATCAAAAAGTTGTGGGAGGTTTCCATTAGACTCATAGTAACTGGCTGTCCGCCCACATCCCTTTGGCATTTACTGCTCCAGGGTGAAGGCTGGTACTGCAAACACCTGTGACCATCTGTCAGTCCAGGGCAAACCAGAACAGCCAGGGAGTAGCTGTCCTTGGGAGAAGCCCACCCCCAATTATGGACAGGATGTTAGCAGACAAAACCCCAGTCCCCTTTCCCCTTGAGGGGGATACCTCTGAGGTGTGCTCTCTACTGGTTCCCAGTGTCCCCAGTGGGACTGAGCTCCAGCTGTCCACAGTGGGAACTGGCTTGAAAACATTCTTTAGTGGCAGCCCCTTATCCATTTCCCCTCCTATTCCTCTCCCATTATTTCCCAGTGTCGCCTCCCAAATAAACCACTGGAGTCTAAATCCTTGTCTAAAGGTTGGCTTATGGGGGAACTCAACAAAACACTGGCCTTTCACATGTGGGGTTCTGTATATCAGGGGTCGGTCCCCTATACAGTGAATATATCAAGGGTCATTACCCAATAA
>NW_011479090.1:0-716 GCF_000754665.1 Bison bison bison | reverse complement strand
AATATAAATGAACACAAATACTGACTTTGTAAGAAAGTCATCACATTAAGTTTTACTAAATCGAAAGAGTTGAGGATAACTCCAGGTCCTGATGTGTGGCTTTTAATTGTGTGACAACCAAAAATCAACTAAACGTGATGACACTTTTTGCTACTCCATCCATGTGGGGGTGACTTGACTGCCTGCCTCTCCTGGTGTCTGCTCACACCCCTGTCCAAAAAGTCCCCTCTTCATTGAACTCTCCTACATAAGAGAAAATTGGTGAAATCCCTTGTACATCCAACAAAGACCACGCCTGTGTGGAATCACAGGGAAAGTCATGGCGCTGTGCTGAGTTCAGCAGCAAAGCAGCCTGCCTGGCTCCCCAGCTAACAGGTGGGGGTGGCACCTTGGTGACCAGGAGCTGGGACACATTGAAAAGTGAAGTCACTCAGTCATGTCCAACTCTTTGAGACCCCATGGACTGTAGCCCACCAGGCTCCTCCATCCATGGAATTTTCCAGGCAAGAGTATTAGAGTGGGTTGCCATTTCCTTCTCAGGGGGATCTTCCTGATCCAGGGATCAAACCTGGGTCTCCTGCATTGCAGGCAGACGCTTTACCATTTGAGCCACCAGGGAAGCCCCCTGAGCCACCAGGGACACATTGGTGGGTCACATATTTATAGTGGGCAGGACTGGGTCGGGGATTTCAGGCTTCCAAAAAAAAAAAAAAAAC
>NW_011479089.1:9433-10196 GCF_000754665.1 Bison bison bison | reverse complement strand
TGGACCCCCGACGGGCGATGGATCGAACCCACCCCTCCTCCAACAAAACCCCTTTCCCACTCCGCCTCTCTCCACCCGCCGCCTTTGTGAGCCTGGGAGCGGCGCCCGCCCTTCCACGGCCCAGCAGGGAGAAAGGTGGCGGGGGGGTGGGCGCGAGGGCTGGAAAAGGCAGCAAAACGAAAAGCTAGGGAGGCGAATTGGGAAGAAAGAAATGAAAATGGGAGAAGCCCGAATCAGGATACAGGCACTGCCACCCGCCCCAAGCGCGAAGTCCCGCGCTGCGGTTCCTTCACTGCTTAAACAAACGGGGAACCCGTGTTCTGGCCTCTTCCCCTGCCCAGGTCAAGCTCGCCCCCACTCCCCAACTCCGCCAGCGGCTCTCCGCGAAAACCGCCACGTTCCCAGGGGCCCTAAAGGGGGCTGCTTTCTCTCCCCTACCCAGCTCTCTGGTGCACTCTAGAGCGCTCCGACTCCCAGCTCTGCCCGGCGCGACAATCTCGACTTGATTTGGGACTTGCGGAGGAGAGAGCCGAGAAGCCGAGGGGTCACAATCCAGCCAAGTGCCCCCACCCAACCCCGCCGCACCCTTCCCCGCCCGTCCGCAGGGAAACACACTCGAAAAAGCCAGAGACAAAATAGGGCGCCGCTCCTCCTCTGAACACCTTCCCACAGGCGCTCGGGGGCGCGCGGCCTCACCCCGAAGGAGTGCCTCCCACCCTCAGGGACCAGAAGAGATAAGTTACTCACTTGGGGTTGAGAGAGC
>NW_011479089.1:4705-5649 GCF_000754665.1 Bison bison bison | reverse complement strand
ATGGACTTCAGAGCCATAGAGTTCACTGCTTATCAGTTGTATCTCCTTGGTTAAGTCGCTTCCCCTGTGTGCTTCAGTTAACTCTTCTGTAACCTGGAGATCATCTCTCCTTCATGGAACTGTGCTGAGCGGGGAGTGAGATAATGCACAGAAAGGTCTCAACATCACAGCCAGCCCACCATGGTGCTTACTAAATGGAAACTATTATTCCTCCACAGAGCCTCCCACAGACACCCTCATTCCCAGTCACACATGTTTTCACCCGTTCACACATGCTTTATGTGCCACATGCACATTTTTTTAGCTCTTCTCATATTCTCACACATGTACATATTCATATATGAACTCACTGTCTTCCTTGCCTATTGATTCGCACAGCACCAGCTATCAGGCCTGGTTCCTAACCCTACGGGACATAGAGTCTAGCCTCCACATTTTCTCATGGGACTGTCCTGTCCATGTGCATGAACACTCACACTCCCTCTCTGACTACCGTGGCCCTTGTCCTTGACCTTTCCTTGTCTTCTTTGTACTCTGAGACAAGACAAGTGAACTTCCTCACTTGAAGCCACACAGCCAGGGAGAAGAAGAGTCAGGATTCAAACCTGGGCCACAGAGCTGTGTAACTTGAGCTTAGACACATGACTCTACTCGGATACTCCAGGGCCCTGGAAAGGAATATGTGTCAAAGTGTGGACCTTGTACAGTGAAGGGTCAGAGGACAGGAAGCCTGCCCTGAGGCCTGGGGTGATGCCAGCTGGGACTACTCCATGAGGCTAACAGCCCTCTCTCCTGTCTACAGTCATCTCTGGCCTACCCTAATCCTCCTGTCGTCCCCTTGAAGACCCACAGCCTCTGCCTGCATCCTCTTCACAGATGTACACAACTGATCCCTACAGGGAGAAGGAGAGTTGTGTTTCTTGAACCCCATGTGTATGCCAGGC
>NW_011479089.1:0-812 GCF_000754665.1 Bison bison bison | reverse complement strand
CCTATTGTGGAAGTCTGAGGTGATTCAACCCCCCTCCCTTACCTGCATCCACTACTAGGGTTCTCCCAAGGCCCTGCTTGGAGTTGACAACTCTGGAAAGCAGACAGCCTATTCTATTTCCCAGGCACATTCTCCAAGGTGCAGAGCTTGCAGGTGTCTTCCAAGGGCACTTCATGAAGGGATTATGACTAAAGTGGATTGGCAACACCTGCTTTTAAAATGGTCCAGACTGAAATGACTAGAGCCAGGCAATAAGGTACAGGCTTCTACGACTCTGATTACCTGTTTTCCTGACATTAGAGCAGAATAGAACTGCTTCCTGCAGGAAATCTCAGCCCTACCAGAAGAGCCTCCCAGGGCCCACTTCTGGGCAGAAGCACAGTGGTCTTCCTCTGGAAGCAGACATGCCTTCGCAAGGCAATCCACCCACCCCTTGTCTACTTGGCACCCATATTCATCTCTAAACCATACTTAATCTCCAAATAAAGATACTAACAAGGTCATATTTCTGCCAACATAGTACAACTATCCTGCCTACCACCCAAAGCACACTGACCCCTTCTGCAGAGGAGGAAATAAAGTTCTTGAAAGCTATTTACTCTTTTCCTTGATATCCTATAAATTAAATATTATGATAGGAAGTTAACAATACTTAAATACTGATACCCATATTTCCCTTTGCCTCTCTTATAAGAATACTTGTCATTGAATTTAGAATGTACCCAGATATTCAATGAATGCACTGGTTGAGGTTTAAGCCCAAATATGTTATATTAAATAATTTATATATGAGCATGCTGCTGCTGCTAAGT
>NW_011479088.1:9337-11095 GCF_000754665.1 Bison bison bison | reverse complement strand
AGGCCATCAGACCACCCCTAATGACAGGGAAAAGACGACTGACTTGGAGGCAGCACAAACACCAATTATTAAAGCCGTTTCTAAGTGGGTATCTCACGAAAACACATTGCTTTATAGCCTTTAAGTGGCGGTAGGGATAAGGGAGGGCATGCCCGGTAATGGGAGAGTGTGACTGAGCAAGAGCCTTCCTGAACTTATCAGCAGGAGAAGGCTTTGAGGGGATACAGATGCCTGGGCACTGAGCTCATCTCAGCTCCAGCAACTTTCCTACTTTCCACTGCCGTCCAAATCCGATTGTTTATTTGGATTAGCTCTACCAATTTACAAGAGATGCTTCAAGGAAATCCAAATAATTTATTGCACTCAGTTAAATTATAGGACCAGCACTGGCCAGGTAATTTAACCTGGAGGCATGGCCACTTTGTTCATTACCATTGACCTTGGTCAACTGATTAAATCTCTCATTGCTCCAGTGATCCCATAAGTCCAGTGGGAATATTATCGTCAGCTTATTACGGGATGACTCCTGAGAGAAATGGATGAAAGGAGCTGGGCATTCTACAATTTGCAAGGTATTTTTATGTTTTCAATTTATTTGTTTACTTTAATTGGAGAATAATTACTTTACAATATTGGGATGGTTTTTGCCATACATGCAGAGCACCATAGATATTTTGAGCTTGAAGAACCAATTAAAAGTGGTCCATATTCCAAGTCTCTTTCAATGAAGTTGAATGGGAAATTACTGAGCCAGGGGGTAAGCATCCTATTGTGCATGACATTGACCATTAGAAGGAAATCAATCAAATGTTCTTTTAACAGCAGAGCTTTTCTTCAGAGAGAGAGAGAAAAGGAGAGAAAATAATGTGTGTGTGCGCATGTGCACAGGCACATGTAAGAAAGAGTAATTTAAGCCAACTAAAAGGTTGGATTCTCAACAGTTCCTAGGAATCTGAGAAGTTTGAGATAAGTGAGAGTGACGTAAACGGCACTAAGCACTGATGCTTTCATAATAAATATTCTATAGCTATCTGGCAATCCAAGCCTTCAACTGAGGAAGTAGCTACGCCAGTAGGGGTGATGCCATAGTTTTGGTCATCAAGGTGGCCCTACATTCACTATGTGCCTACTAATGCACATTTCTTGGAGAGACCTGAACCCTCCCTAAGTAGCACCAGCTCTTCAGGCTCAGCCAGCTGCGGTTGCCATGGCCCAAGGGCAGGACAATTAACATTCACGAGTCAGATCAAGGGAAGAATTCCAAACACTGGGCCCTCCACCAAGAATGCAGCATCCTGACCCTCCTACTTCAAGACCTGAGAAGTTTTCAGTAAAAATAACCCTCACTAACCATCACTCCTGTGGAAGACAAAGATAATTTCGGTGAAGTCACAAGGAGCTAAAAAGAAGTCTTTAGAGATCAAAGAGTTATACTCAGAAGGGGTCAGGAAATCCAGGATACAATGATTCATCTTACATCCGCCTGCTCTTTCCGAGCCTCAGACGGGGCTGGGAGGAGGCTATCTGTCCCACAGGTAAAGCCTAATGTTGAATTAATTCCTAGTCCCATGCTGAAAAGAAACCTCATTTCACCATCTCAAATAAATGAGTAGTATGCACCTAAGGAACGTTCAAAACAGAGAGAGTCATCACGGTGACAGACTTGCAAAAGGCAGTTGCAGGAAATTGCACAAAATAAGCAGAATAAATATTACTGGAGTGAACTGGATGCTTTATAAAACCACCACCTGAAACTCC
>NW_011479088.1:4836-5454 GCF_000754665.1 Bison bison bison | reverse complement strand
CAGGGACGGGGGAGCCTGGTGGGCTGCCGTCTCTGGGGTCGCACAGAGTCGGACATGACTGAAGTGACTCAGCATAGCATAGCATTATAATTAAAATACATTCAGTGTTTCCAGAGGAAAACAGGTCAGGAATTAACTAATTATAGTTATGAATATTTACGATATACCAGGCACTTTCAAGGTATTTATTTATATGGTCCTCCGAATGGGTAAATATAGTACCTATGAAATGGGTACTGTTTTTATCTCCACTTTACAAATTGTACAAATGAAGACATTGAGGTACAAAGAATTTAAGAGCTACTGATTCTTGAAATGTTGAAATGAGCTGATGGTCTTAACATGCTACACATGCATCAAAAAATGGAAACCGGTAAGGACAACAGAAAAAATATTTTTCATGTAAATTGATGTTAGAAGTTCAAATATATTAACATAAACATAAACTTGTTTTAAAAATATTTAAGCAATAGAATTATCTATTATTTACAAGAGACTTGATACACAGAACAAAATGACGTAGAAACTTTACAAATAAAAAGGATGTGCTAATATGTACCAAGCCATTAAAAGCAAAACTAGAAAGCACTACTCAGAGTGTAATAAATAATAAATCCA
>NW_011479088.1:0-867 GCF_000754665.1 Bison bison bison | reverse complement strand
AGAAGCCCCCAACCTAAAATTCTATACACAGAAAAAGTATAATTTGAAGTGGTGGGAAAATAAAGGTATTTCTCAAACAAGATTGAGAGAATTTCCAATTCTCAGACCTTTAATGAAAGGACTGCCGAAGTTCAGATGTAACTCAGAAAACAAAATTGACACGTGAGAGGCAAGAAGGAACAAATAGGAAAATGTGATAATGTAAACAATTTCTTCTTGTAAAGGCTAATTCTGAACATTACGATGACTCTGACTAACTGGTATAGTAACAATAAGTTGGAACTAAAAATCTAGATCACAGTAACATGAATATGGTAAAGAGAATAATCAGAGTTCTAAGGTCTTGTATCGCTTGGAAAGAGGCTGACTGTAGAAAGTGACTCATGAGGCACAGTGGTGAGCATCAAGTGAATGAGAACACAGAAACCCATCTGGGCTGCAGACAGGCTGCAGGCTGGGACTGGGCTCCACAGGAAGTAATGGACAGCTGGAACCTCAGAATTCCTATCAACTGCCACCCCAAATCTCAGTCGGGAAGATCCCCTGGAGGAGGGCATGGCAACCCACTCCAGTAATCTTGCCTGGAGAATCCCATGGACAGAGGAGCCTGGCGGGCTACAGTCCATGGGGTCACAAAGACTCAGTTGGACACAACTGAAGTGACTTAGCACACATGCACACACCCCAAATCTAGACAGAAAACTGAAAGTAGCCTGTGTGTTCACCCTGATTGTTGAGGATGCCTTCCATGTTGCCCTATAGGAAGAGGCACACTCCTACTACCAAGCACAGGCACATACTACAGGCTCAGCAGCACCATGGGCCCAGGGCAGCTCTCTGCAGGATGGTGGATCAAAGGGAGAACTG
>NW_011479087.1:8877-10961 GCF_000754665.1 Bison bison bison | reverse complement strand
ACATACTCTAAAGGAAAGCCCTGGAGTACATCTCTGGATCACATCTCATGAGCAGTTCCCCGGCTGTAGTCAGACCTCAGGGGATGAGGGTCTGTATTCAAGGGCTATTCAAATCTGTGAGCTGTTACCTGGTTTAACTCTTTATAGAATCGCATCCCACTGGACCTCTGCAGTGACTTGAGCAGTTTCATCCCCACACGAACCCTCCTTGAAGGGTCTCTTTCTTCGGGAAGTGAATTGGTGGGGTGGGTCTGGCTTAGGTGCCGCAAACCTGGAACCATGGATGGGACTTTCCTGGCCAAGATGCTGCTGTATTGGCGCCTGGCTTTGTAGTGAAAGCCTCTTGCAGACAAAACCCTTGGCCTTGGCCAAGCTTTGCCAGCTGTGTAGTTCAAATAGTGTAATTACAATATTCTCCAGTGCTCAGAAATTTAAGACACCAAGTAGGCATACCGAAATACTGCCTGGTTTTCGGCCCAAATATTTTGGGCCAAGAGGAATGCAAGAGTAACAGTTTGGTCTCCATTCTACCAGGATGCCTACCTGCACATGCTTACCACCCTTCTGAGAAATGGTACCCAGCACCCCTGGGCTTGGGATGGGGAGTCTAAGAGGTTGTCACAGTGATCACTTGGAACAAAGCCTCAAAGGCACCGGAAGGCATCTCCTTAAGCAAAGCATGTGATGCCCCCTACCACCACCACCTCCCCCCCAGCCCCAGTTCCTTCTCAGTTGAATTCCCATCCCTCCTGCCTCCCCCAGAGTTCCTACCTTCTCTCACCTTATTTCTCAACCATCGGCGGCAGAGACACAGCAAGATGCTATGGCCGGGCGAAGGTGTGTTTTGCTGGCCGGAGCTGCCTGGCCTGCTTTAGAGCAGCTCAGTACTGGTCCGAGCAGGGCCTGGCGATCTTGTGCCCTCCCCTCGCTAACTTTCTACCCCTCTAGCTGAGCCTATACGAAGCATTTCCTGCTAGCTATCTATTAAGAATGCAGAAAATGTACTCCAACAAGTCAATCGGGTTGGGCACCTGCAGGAATGAGGAAAATAGGTAGTTCTTTTTTTATTTCTTTCTTTTTGCATTAAAAAAAAAGTGCTTAGCGATATTGTCTCTTAAAGTGGGCAGCCAATTGTTTGCCCGGAAACCACACACAGAGTAGTAGCGTCTCCAGCATCAGTGCTGGGGCTGGGATCCAACAGATGGGACTTTCAGTCTCCGGAACCAAGAGAAAGCTTGGCTGGTCACTAGTTTCTTCCTCTCTTCCCATGGGAAGAGAAAGGGAGCCCAGCCCTCTAGGATTCTGGACTTTCTCAGGCTTCCATGGGCCCAGAGGGATCGAGGACTTCTCCAAACCTGCAATAGATGAAGCCGTTCAGGACTCCAGCTTCAGGCTCATAGCAAAGGAGTCCCAGTCCACATTCTGAAAAATCTTCAATAGCACCATCATTCAGACCCCAAAGCCTGGAGCCGTTCTTTGCTTCTCCCATTCTCTGTTTCAACCATATTAATTTAACACATATTTATTATACACTTACTATATGCCAGGCACCATTCTGGGAGTTTTGTTCCATAGTGAACAAAACAGACCAAATCCCTGCCTTTGGGGAATAATAAATACGTAACATGTTTTATGTTTGCCTATAGTATATGGACTTGTCAGGTGTCAGTAAGTACTATAAAGAGAAACTAATCAGCCAGGGAATAGAAGTGTCTCATTTATCTAGGATGTTCACAAAAAAATTTTCTGATGAGGTGACATTTGATCAGAACCCCAGGTAGTGGGGGGAAGCATGTCAATACCTGCTTGCCTGATATCTGGGGGAACATCTAATACAAAAGATGGGATCACACCCAACCTGTTCACAGAAGGGTGAGGAGGCCAGCATGGCTGGAGAGGAGGGGAGAGGAGAGATGGGGCCATAGCACAGAAAGCCTCCTTGGCCATACTTAGGCTGCGGACTCTTCCTGTAAGTGAGAAGGAAACCGCTGAAGAGGTTGGAGGAAACCATCAACAAATCTTGACACACAGAGCATCAAAACACATTCCAATCCCGTCCTTTTCTTGGTCACCTCCGTCCTTTG
>NW_011479087.1:5729-5935 GCF_000754665.1 Bison bison bison | reverse complement strand
TTATCTGACCTTTCAGAAACAATAGGAAATTTCTGGAAATTATACTCTGGAACCCACATCCTGCTCACACAGGAATGGAAGAAGGATATTGGAGAAATGATTATGAAGCTTCCAAATAGAGCCCCTGAAAAGCTCCGAATTCGCAGGGCTTAGGAGCTAGAGTGAGTCATGAAACAGAAAGTAGAGAAGATAGGTAAAGGTCTGCC
>NW_011479087.1:4209-5629 GCF_000754665.1 Bison bison bison | reverse complement strand
GTGCACAGAAAGGGAGCCCAGCATTGACTCTGTGGTTGGAGAGATAAGTGGGGATTGTCCAGGTAATTTGTAGACCACCATAAGGCTATAGAGAACAAAGGACATGTTGGAATAGCAGTTAAATCCTCTAAACCATGATACATCCACTGAGACACTTTCCCCACCTCTGACTGCCACCTGTTCCCCACGCATGCCTCATAAACAGGAATCCTCCTGTCGGCACATCCTAACTGTTCACCTGCACAGATCCGTCACATTTCCAGAGAAAACCTGTCTGGTGAAGAGTGATTCACAACTGCTGAAGACTACAAACCAGCTTACCAAAATGCAGCCATCTCAGTCCTTCATACGAATGCCTGTAAGTAGACGTTTCAGGAAAACCAACAGCACAATGGAGAAACACTAGAATGAACAAGAAAATAATTGACTTCTGAGGGGAAAGTTCATGTGGAAAATGTTTTAAAAATTCTACCTTGCATCCTGAGAGATGTCCAAGAGAATACTGCATTGCTAGAACAAAATTAGTCTGCTAAGAACAACTGCTGAGGTAAAACAGGTCAATCACAATGGGCATAACTTGAAAATGGTCTTAGTATGGAAGCCAAATCATGGAAGAACAGTAGGACAGACTATGGAATACAAAGGAGTACTTCATATTTTTTAAGGTTCCAAATCAGCAGGGAACAAATGGATGAATCAGTTGATGGTATCAAGACAACGGGTTACTCATTTAGAAACAAATTAACTTAGAGGCCTATCTTAAAGTTCAGTTATCCCCTTTCTCTCCCACTTGAGTTTCTCAATCTCTATTGGATCATTTCCATCATTATTCAGATATGCCCATGTATCTCCCATTTTTAACACCGCACCCATCTCCATTTCCATTCTTTTGTTCTCCTTCGAAGCAACATTTCTTAGACTTGTGGTCCATGATTAGTCACTATCTCTACTTCTTACCTTTCCTTTCCCTCCTAAACTCAGTCCAGGGGGGTGTCCATTCTTACTGCTCCAACATATCTGCTCTTGTTGAGGTCACCAATCATCTCAACATTACTAAATTCAGAGACATCTCTCTGTCCTTGTCCTACTTGATCTCTTACAGGGGTTTAGCAGGGTTGATCACTTGCGTTCTTCAAACATCCTCCTCTGGGTTTCCATGGCACCACTCTTTCTTGTTTTCCTCTGACTTCACTGCCTCTTTTTTCCCAGTCTCCTTTGTTCAACGGGATTGCTTAGTTTGGGGCTCTCTCCTTTGATTCTATAATCTCTTGTTTGATAATCCCACCTCCAGAGTCATAAATATCTTCTATGTAACAATGACATTACATTGCTTTGCCAACAAAGGTCTGTCTAGTCAAGGCTATGGTTTTTCCAGTGATCATGTATGGATGTGAGAGTTGGACTGTGAAGAAAGCTGAGC
>NW_011479087.1:0-759 GCF_000754665.1 Bison bison bison | reverse complement strand
GTGAACTCCGGGAGTTGGTGATGGACAGGGAGGCCTGGCGTGCTGCGATTCATGGGGTCACGAAGAGTCTGACACGACTGAGTGACTGAACTGAACTGAACCCTCAAGAGAGACAAGAGAGACTAGTTAACCAGAGCCTAACCTACTAAGGTTTTTAGTGGAGCCTAACTGACCTGAGAGAAGGGAAATACTCAACTCTAGCCCTCTCTAGCCTTCCTCTCCCACCTAAGGAGGGAGAAAAAGCTGAGAAACACTTGTGAGTTCATATTCCAGAGGCAAAGGTTCACTAAAAGACTGAGACCTAATCCTAGGACTGTAGAAGGCCTCCCCTTTCCCAACACCTTATCTGCATATCACTAAAGTTCTGTGTATCAGAGTTCCTTTCATCTCATACATCGTGTCTAAATTTCATGAAAAAATTCCAAGGCATACTAAAAGATCAAACACATATTTTGTTGTTTTTAAATGATCCTTTCAGCACAGAAAAAAATTTAATAAATTTCAACACATATTCATACACATTCATTCTGAAGCTTTTATAACTTCAGGAAACTCAGAATGGAAAAGAACTCCCTTAATTTGATAAAGGGCATCTGTAAAACACTGACATAATAATAAATAATACATCAAAACACAAATCTGAAGAAACAGAGTAACCATCAGAACAAGATGTTGGAATTATCAGACCAGGAATTTAAAGTGACTACGACTAAGTTGATAAGAGTGCTTATGGATAAAGTAGACATTGTGTCAGAACAG
>NW_011479086.1:7334-8174 GCF_000754665.1 Bison bison bison | reverse complement strand
GCTCCAGGACCCAACCCCTGGGTCAGGGTGAGGGGGCCCCCAGTCCCACCACGCTCCCTCCATCTGTTTCAGACCTCACAGCTGCCAGCAACATCATCTTCTCCAACGGAGACCTGGACCCCTGGGCGCGGGGCGGGGTGAGTCTCACGGGAGCCTGGGCCCGCGGGCACCGCTGCCTCCGCCCCCTCCGTTGGCTCCCGGTCTCCTTCCCGTGGCCTGGCATCTGCTCGTTCACGGTCATCTTTCCTTTCTAATGAGGCTACTCTCAAGCCCCTGCGGGGGCTGCATCCTACCTGCTGGGACGAGCAGGTGGTGAGCACGTGCCCCTGACACAGGCTCCTCCCACAACAGATCCAGAGCAACCTGAGCGCGTCCGTGCTCGCCATCGCCATCCGCGGGGGGGCGCACCACCTGGACCTCAGGTGCGCCGCCTGGGGAGGGCGCGGTGCCTGGTCGGGGCAGGCGAGGGTGGCAGGGCTCAAGGCCGGCCAGCTGAGTGCCTCCCTGCCCGCCCCCAGAGGCTCCCACCCAGACGACCCCGCATCCGTGGTGGAGGCCCGCAGGCTGGAGGCTGCCCTCATTGGCAAGTGGGTGGAGGCAGCGAGGTCCACGGGGCTCCAGGGCTGAAGGCTGCCCGCCGCAGGGCCAGAGACGACAGGCTGGGGCAGGCACCAGGCCCCGGCTCCTGCAGCTGGAGCCGTGCCAGGGTGGGCAGGGCCTTGCCCAAGGAGGCACTGGACAAACACTGCTGGCCTGTCGGGCGTGTCCAGTCGTATCCGTCCCGTCGGAGGCCCTGGACACTGTGGCATGCTCACACCACCTCGTCAACGTGGCTGTTGA
>NW_011479086.1:5305-7234 GCF_000754665.1 Bison bison bison | reverse complement strand
AGGCTGGCCCAGGGTGGGGGGCAATCTGCTTCACTGGGCCGACTGTGCCCCGCCGGGCTGCGGAACGTCAAGGACGAAGCCTGTGGTCCAGAGTCCGGACAAACCATTGCTGAAGCGGCTCCTGGGCTGCAGGGTGGTGGTGGGGCACACTGTGGGCCCTCCGGCTGGTTTCTGCACACAGGCAGCCCCAAGAGGCAGGCCCTGCTCACATGTGGGTAGAAGCCCCGCTGGGCCCGTGGGCAAGAGGGGGATGGCAGCCTCACAGGATGGACACAGGAGGGCCGTCAGGACCAAGTGCCACCTGCGGCTGAGCCAGGGCGGTGGGGAGGCCCCTGCAGAGTCTGCCAGCAATAGCAACGTGTCTCCTCACACAGCCGGGGAAAGGGTCAGCCCGGCCCATGAGGGCGCTGGCCTGGGACTGGGCCCAGCCCAAGGATCTGGCTTCTTGCTGGAAAGCCACACCGTGGTCACTTCACTTCACTCGCTCTTGTCTCTTTGCAACCTCATGGACTGCAGCACACCAGGCCTCCCTGTCCATCGCCAACTCCCGGAGTTTATTCAAACTCATGTCCATTGAGTCGTTGATGCCATCTAACCATCTCATTCTCTGTCGTCCCCTTCTTCCACCTTCAATCTTTCCTAGCATCAGGGTCTTTTCAAATGAGTCAGCTCTTCACATCAAGTGACCTAAGTATAGGGGTTTCAGCTTCAGCATTGGTCCTTCCAACAAATATTCAGGGCTGATTTCCTTTAGGATTGACTGGTTTCATCTCCTTGCAGAACCAAGGGACTCTCAAGAGTCTTCTCCAAGATCAGTTTGAAAGCATCAGTTCTTTAGCTTTTAGCCTTCTTTATGGTCCAACTCTCACATCCATACATGACCACTGGAGAAACCTTAGCTTTGACTAGACAGACCTTGCTGACAAAGTAACATCTGTGCTTTTTAATAAGCTATCTAGATGGTCATAGCATTTCTTCCAAGGAACACGCATCTTTTCATTTCACTTTCACACCCTGGTCAGCCCTAAGGAATGGGTGCTGCTGGCTGAGCAGAAGGGACTTGACAGGCCAGCCAGGCGCCTTGAGAGGAGCAGCAGGCGCTGGCAGCCCACACCCAGGGCAGCGGGTGGAGCACAGGGCCCACTGAGGCCCACAGCCAGCATCTCACACCCTCACCCTGGGGCCGCCTGCCCAGCACAAGTGCTGTGTGCGGACGTTTCCACACTTCCCGGGGCAGAGCCAAAGCCGACGTCTGGACATGGGACACCAGATCTGCCGCAGCCCCTTGTGCCGACCTCACGCTGGAAATCAGAAAATAAAGACGAAGCACATGCCATTCAGAACAAGTGTACTTTTATCGTGGGTTAGAAGTCCCGTCTGTTGGGCTGGGAGCCGGTGAACATGCCCCCCAGCCTTGCCCAGCCCTGTAAAGGCGGGGGCGGATCCCTGAGTCCAACGTGTAAACACCACAGCCAGCCAGGAGCCCGAATCCCCATGAGGTCAGGACGCCCCGAGCCCCTGCGTCGGGCGTGTTCACAGGCTGTGATCCCGAGGCTGGGCTGTACTGGGCTGTGCCCAAGACTGTCTCTGATCATATCGCAGGCTCTGGGCCAAAGTGGCCTGGGGTGACCAGATGCCCAGGACCCCGAGGAAGCCCTTGCAGGGCAGCAGGAGAGTGTTCAGGCTTCAGGAATGTAGTCATTTGATTTGATTTTCTAGGAAGAAGGAAGAAACTCGCTGAGTGGACAGGATCCCCAGAATCACACCGCCCATTTATTCCTACGTGTTCCAAACGGTGATCCAACACGAACCAGGCGAGGAGCACAGAATCAACGGCAGAGCACCGGACGCCCAGTGGCCACCCCGAGCAGCTATGAGGCCCCGAAACATCCTGGCCCTGTGGCCCACCGGCCTCTGTCACCAGCCCGG
>NW_011479086.1:0-3509 GCF_000754665.1 Bison bison bison | reverse complement strand
GGACACCCACATCCACCCGGGACCGCCCCGCTCCACGGCCAGGATCACGAGGTCCCCCCGGTCGTCCCCACTCAGAGCCATCAGACGTCAAGCACAGAGGCCGGGTCCCCACGCTGCCTTGAGGCCGCATCAGGGAAACACCCTCCCACTCACCATCTTGGCGCTGAAGCGGCCGTGGTTGAGCTCCCCCACGAAGGTCAGCTTCCTGGGCTCAGACCTGGCGAGCAGGTGCTTCCTGATCCCGTCCACGGCTTCCAGGTAGTCTTCCAGCAGCCTATGCAGACCAGCGGGGCCTGTGTGCTCTGGCCAGGTGGGCGCACAGCCCTCAGGTCCACAAACAGGGCTGACCCCGAGCTCCTGTCCCCGTTCTGGGATCTATGAGGCCCGGCCCTGCCAGCCCCATGGGGTCAGCCTGAACCAGCCTGCGGGCTCCCAGTCAGTGACACTTCCTGGGCCACAGTCACCCCCAGGCTTGAGGCTTGAGAGGATCCCAGCACCCCACTGGGGTTTATCTCTTTTATAACCAACAAGGAGCAACCAGGCTGCTCCCTGGGAATGTGTGAGTTTTCAGTGTCAAAGTGCTAAGCGTGAGGAGGCCCACATGGCCCTGGCTGCCTCCCGCCGGAGCCGACGACCGAGCAGCCACAACCCCAAGGAAGACCCCTGTCTGCCCACCCCGGTGGCCGGTCCTTGCTCTGCATATAGGATGAACAGAAACACCCTTCCCCACAGAGAGCCCCGCCACCCCGAGCCCAGGGGGCCACCCCGAAGGCAGAGAAACAGGCCTCACTGCCGCTCCTTCTTCCCGCCCTGGATCCACTGCTTCAGCAGGTACTCGTAGTAGCTGTCGGCCCTGGCGCCCAGGGTGAACACGCCCAGGTGGGTGAAGCTGCCGCTGTTGGTGTTGATGAACATGGGCACCAGCCCGTCCAGCTTCCCGTGCAGGGCATGCACACGTCTCGTCACCTCCTCTGCGGCCTCCTGGGCAGACGGTGGGGGCGGTGAGCAGGTGAGCTAGGTAGAGGGGCTGCCAGCAGCCGACCGCGGGGCTGAAGCTGTCCTCGAGACCCTTCCCAGCCCTGAGCCAGGAGGACAGGTCAGAAGCAAGTGGCCTGTGTGGTGTGACCACGTCCCAACCTCAGGACGGCACAGGCCCCTCACGGCAGTGCCCGGCCGGGGACCTGCTGGGCCTCCTACGCAAAAGACACGCGGCACGTGGACACACACACGGCAACACACCACTGGTTAAAAATCAAACCCAACTGGAGGCACCGTCACACCCCCGTGAGGAGGGACAAGTGACAGCTGGATGGCGGACAAAGGCACGTCTGGACAGGTGGACCCAGCCCGGGCCCTCCCGCCAACTACCCAGCGGCACACCAGCTGAAGCTTGGCAGTCATCAGCCCAGCAACAAGTCCACTGTGTCAGGGATTCTCTAAGCTGAGAAAGGAAGGATCCTGACCGGTCCTGCCACCTTGAGACAGCAGGCTCACTGGCCACCCAGACTGCAGCCACGGCAGGAGAAGACGCCACTGAGCACGGGGAAAGCTCCGCACAGCCTACCTGGCTGCCCAGGCTGGTGGAGTGACAAACGGGAAGTCGGTGAACAGTGCTGGGGTCGCTTGGGTGGGGGGGACAGTTCTAGAGGGGGACGACGGCCAGACGCGTGAGCACAGACAGCCACGGTTACGGGAGACGGCGGGACCTCTCGACACAAACATCTCAACAAAAACGAGATGGGGTGAGCGGAGGAAACAAGGAAAGCTCAGCGGATGCCGACACGCAGACAGACCCGCCACAGGAGAGTCCCTGTGGAGGCAGGTGGCAGACGCTCCTGAAGACAGAGACAACCAGAGCCAGCCACAGAGACAGGTCCGCCATCCCTCCACACACACAGTCAGTGCCGCGAGCCGGAGCCAGGCCGGCACCCCACTCCAGCTGCCCACCCGGGACAGCGTGTGGGCCCCGTCAGGGCGCCACAAACGGGACGACGACGACGTCACCTACGCTGACCTGGCTACGAAACCCAGAGCTCCAACACACCCCGTGGCACTCAGCCACAACACAGCAGGCGGTCCTCGCCACTGCAGGAGGGCACAGGACAACGGCAAGTGGACACCAGGCCATGCCGAGCGCGGCAGGACAAGCCGTCAGCTGTCGGGGCCCCGCAGGCCAGGCAGAGGACTCGGCCTCCAGTCAAGGCCTCTCCCATCTGCGCCTCTGGCATCACCAGAAAATGCGATTCTGCAGGAGAACGTGGGACAAGAACCAACACCGACGCGAGTCTCGTGGCCCAGCACCCACAACCACGCAGACCTGCACTCGCCTCCACGAGCCGGAGACGGCCCCGCAGAAAACCCGCACCAGCCGGGGGCAGAGCCCCCCCATACCTGAAATTTCTTATCTCCCGTGAGACGAGAGAGCTCTCGGAACTCCAGCTGAATGCTTGTCACCTCAGCCACCGTGCTATCAGAGGTCCATCGGGGTGGGTGAGCAACTCCAGTGCCAATGTTTACCATCGGAGTATGGAATCTTAGAGGGTGTTCGGAAGGCAGGCATTAACCGATTTCCAAAATCCTCCTGACACACAACACAGCGATGAGTCAACGATTCCTGCTGCTCGGCGGCCTTGTCTCCACGACACGATGGTGAACCCAACACCCCTTTTCATCTAATTCTGTGGACAGACCCGAGTATGCTGGCTTCACCTGACCCAACCCTGGCCAGCTACAAAAACCGAGCTGGACTCAATTCATTCAGAATGACCTCACGGGCAGGCAGCAGGCTGGCACAATGCTGCTTCAGCCACCCACGTGCTCGGAAAGAGACGCCAGAGCGGGAGGAGACAGAACCGGAAACAAACGCCCGCCACAGCCTAATCCCGTGAGAAAAGCATTGACTGCTGAGCACTTGAGACCCCAGTCCCCCCAGGAAGCGAGCAGACCCGACGCCGGGACACTCACAGCCTTCTTCAGGAAGAGGATGTCCCCAGATAGGTGGAAGGCACTCAGAAGCCCCCCCAGGATCCGGATTGTGCTCTCAAACAGGTTGACGTCCACATTTTTCCGAAACCGTAACTTCTTTGACACCCACTTCCTGGCTTCTTGAAATTCTACCACGTGGAACAGCAGAGACACAGGAACAAATGAACAGGCCAGCCTTTCCTGGCCGCGCCCTCGGGGCTCTGCACACCCCTGCAGGGTTCCGACATCACCTCCTCACGCAGGAGGGGGGCCCAGGAGTCCTCCAACCGCACAGAAAACATGGGGCCAGCGTGCAGCTGGGGGAAGGCTGTGCAGCGTGAGCACAAGTGCTCAACGTCAAAGCCACACTACAGAGAAGCACGAGAGAGTGAGTGGCTGGAGGCCTGCAGTGCAAGTGTGAGACGGAACAGGGCCGTGCGCGCCAGTTCAGAAATACCCAGGACACGCCACCCGTCTCACCCTGTCTCCACCGACGAGGCCTGAGGGAGACTCGGGGCACGGCCGGCCACCGCGTCGGATCACGT
>NW_011479085.1:10489-16965 GCF_000754665.1 Bison bison bison | reverse complement strand
CGAGTACTTCAAAAGCTAAGTATTCTCACCCTGCTTATTTAACTTATATGCAAAGTACATCATGAGAAGCACTGGGCTGGCTGAAGCACAAGCTAGAATCAAGATTGCTGGGAGAAATATCAATAACCTCAGATATGCAGATGACACCACCCTTATGGAAGAAAGCAAAGAATAACTAAAGAGCCTCTTGACGAAAGTGACAGAGGAGAGTGAAAAAAAAAAACAAAAACGGTTTAAAGCTCAACATTCAGAAAACAAAGATCATGGCATCTGGTCCAATCACTTCATGCCAAACAGATGGGAAAACAATGGAAAGAGTGGCAGACTTTATTTTTGGGGGGGGGGCCTCCAAAATCACCACAGATGGTGACTGTAGCCATGAATTTAAGACACTTACTCCTTGGAAGAAAAGTTATGACCAAACTAGACAGCATATTAAAAAGCAGAGACATGTCTTTCTAGTCAAAGCTATGCTTTTTCCAGTAGTTATGAATGGATGCAAGATTTGGACCATAAAGAATGTTGAGCACCGAGGAGTGATGCTTTTGAACTGTGGTGTTGGAGAGGACTCTTGAGGGTCCCTTGGACTGTATGGAGATTGAACCAGTCCATCCTAAAGGAAATCAGCCCTGAATATTCATTGGAAGGACTGATGCTGAAGCTGAAACTCCAATACTTTGGCCACCTGATGGGAAGAACTGACTCTCTGAAAAGACCATGATGCTGGGCAAGACTGAAGGCAGGAGGACAAGGGGATGACAGAGAATGAGTTGGTTGGATGGCATCATCCACTCAATGGACATGAGTTTGAGTAAACTCCGGGAGTGGTGATGGACAGGGAGGCCTGGTGTGCTGCAGTCCATGGGGTCCCAAAGAACTGGACACGACTGAGTGACTGAACTGAAGTGAACTGAACTGAATTGTCAGTCTAAATAATTCAGTTATTTAGAAAATATGCACTTTAGATATTATGGTGAATTGTTGGGTAATATCTTAAGTTATATCTTCTAAGTATGGAGTTTTCCCAAAAATTAAAAACAGAAATACCATATGATTGAGAAATTCCATTTATGGGTATTTTTTCAAAGTGTGTATCAAGAGATGAATGAATAAGCTGTGGTATGCATGGATTATTACTCAGCCAAAAAGAAGAATAAAATCTTGTCATTTGTGAGAAAATGGATGGATCTAGAGGGTTTTATGCTAAGGAAAATAAGTCAGACAGAGTGACAAATACAGTATGATGTCACTTGAATGTGGAAACTGAAAATCAAAACCAGTGAACCAAAATAACTGAACAGTAATGTAGTCATTGAAACAGAGAACAAAGAAGTGATTTACAGGGAGGAGAGGGATGTGGTGATGAGAGAGCTGGGTGAGAGAGATTAAGACTTACAAACTTACTTTGTAAAATAAATGAGTTTGGGAGACAAATGTACACCATGAGAATACAGTCAATGAGAATAGTCCTTTGGGCAGCTGGAATAAAAGAGCAGGAGAAATATAAGGGAATGACAACTAAAATGTAAAGAGCCTTTTTGGAGAGAAATCCTCTGTGTCAGAAGAAAAGAGAGAAACACGCTTAAGCTACAAATGGAGATCAATGATGGATCATGAACTTTTTACCCTGAAAGCAGACTGAGTTCTGAAAAATCCTGACATGCAAGTCTTGAAAGGGTAATACTGATCTCCTATGACTACTGGAATGAGCAGATATGAGAAAACAGAATTCTTAAAGACAATGACAGAAGGATAGATGTTAGAAATAAATTTGCAGTTTCTTAAACAACAAAGACTGAGTTGTGTGAAGGGGTAAATGATCCCGGTGGTAGACACTAAGGTGACTGGCTTATGACAATTTCTTAAGTCTACCTCTGTTGAGGGGGTTACTTTATACATATGTGTTTTTACAAAAAGTTATTTTGAAAGTAAATAGATAAAAACATTTAATGAAAAAAACTTACTTATAAATATGGAACATATAGATATATACAGAACATAAAGATAAAACTGTAGATAAAACTAATACTAAATCGACAGAGCAAAACAAATGAAGCTGTACTAAATGAGGACTCTCAGTAGAGAGGCAGTGATGCCTCCCCTGATCTGGTCCAGATGAGGCTCCTGGTGCTGTGGGGGCTCCATCCCTTCTGGGGTCCAGGATGATGTTCAGGTCCAGGTCTTCAGGGATTCAGAGCAGAGCCTGCAACAGCAACACAGGTGATGGAGTCCCTGGGAGGTGCAGAGTCAGACAGAGGAGGGCTCCCTGGGGAGGGTGTGCAGGACCCAGAAGACTTCCAAGCATCTAGACTTGACTTTGGGGCTCAGATCTGCAAGGCACTGGGTCTGTTTGCTGCTCTTTGCTGAGGGTGTTGTCTGTTAGTAAGGAGTGTCTAGAAATGTCCCCCAGGAGCAAGTACACCTGGGCATCTGGCTGGCAAACCTCAACTGATGGGTCCCCTGGACATTGAGACTCAGGCAAAGGAACAGGGGACTTGGGATTCAGGATTGAAAGTTTGGGTCCCCCCTTCCCTCTAGGCCCTGGGAGTAGCAGGAGGTCAGATGACACGGAGGGTAGGAGAACATGCCCACCCATCCTACACAGTACAACTGCTCCTGAGACTTGAGCATTGGAAATGGACAGTCACCTGGAGTCTCTGTTTTCCTGAATAATTATTTCTAAGCCCCAACCAAACTCTCCTGAGGTTTCTGCCTTTAAACTGGTTTTATATTATAAAAAGTATATTTTAACTGTTTAGCATATCGCAACATTGAAATTTGAGAGAAAACATTTCTTTTCAAACTATAATAAAACAAGATATGTTATTAATGACAGGCTTGGGAACAAAATAAAAGGAACACGAGTAACTTGAATCCTGTCACTCATCCCAAGTGTGCTGCTCAGTCGCCTGAGTCATGTCTGAGTCTGTGGAACCCTATGGATGATAGCTCACCAGGTTCCTCAGTCACTGGGATTCTTCACACAAGAACACTGGAGTGGGTTGCCATCTACTTCTCCAGTGGATCTTCCATACCCAGGGATCAAACCCTTTTCTTGTGTCTCCTGCATTGGCAGGAGGGTTCTTTACCACTAGCACCACCATCCCAAGTGCACAAAGGACTAAATTGCTTTCTGATGTGTCTTCAGTTGGACACATACACAGAAAAATCTACAGAACCTCCAAATTCAGGTTGAGAGATGCTGCCCTGAGGTGACCTAGGACCCCAGGGTTCCAGATCCTGAGAAACCCCAGACTTGGGCACCCCCAGGCTGGCTGGGACCCTCACGACCAGGGAGCACCCACAGGGATGCAGAGCTGCCAGGTGATGCCTGCATGACCTCTGGGCACCTGTGTCTCCTTCACTCTGTTCCCAGAGCCCAGGACTGGGGAGGGCAGGGCCGCCCCAACCTCTCTCTGCAGCTGGTGATGGACTAGGGATTCCCCCTGCTGCCTTTAGCAGGGATGGGAGGGCAGAGCTGGATCCTGCAGAGGGAGATGAGGAAACCCCCACGGGGAGATCTTTAAAGACAGCACTCTGGAACAGCAGCTCCTGGACTCCTGCACACGGTGGCCCCACAGTGCCCCCCAGCCTCCCTGCAAATGTAAGAGCTACCAGAAGAGCCAGTCCAGCAACCTTGGGGGCATCTCTGGATGGGACCTGTGCCCTGGGGAGACATGCTCAGGGCATCCTCCACTCGTCTGCACAGAGTGTTACCACCCTCTTGTCTCTATATTTGTGATAACCCTCAGAAGCAGACCCCATGGTTTCTGCTGGTGATTCTGAAGCACCAACAAGCGAATGGGGTCATGAGAGAGACACAGGCCCTCGTCTGCCTCACCTTTCACCCCAGGGCCCACGTTCACTCTTGCTCTTCCAGGTCTTCCTCATCATCGCTGCTGACTTCTCCTGAAGCAGTCTTCAAAAAGATGACCAGAGATCTTTTTGTTATCTGGAAGGAAGAGATCAGTCAAGCAGGTCCAATCCCTCCCAGGGTAGGAAATCAACCATATGGGGTAGCTCAGGGCAGTGCAGACTTCATGGGGGCCCTTCAGCTGTGTGGGTCCAGACCTGCTGACTCCAGCCTCAACTCCTGCTCAGGCCACTCGTGGTGACAAAACCAGGTTCAAGGGTGCAGACATGAGGACAGGAGTAGGGAAATGCTCAGAAAATGGGAGAATAAGGCTGAAGATAGATTCATAGATTTTGTATAAGCTCCTAGGTCCCCAAGTGCCTATAAGAGACCAGGTCCTGCAGAAGGCTAATCAGAAAAAGAGGGAAAGAGGAGAAAGGGAAGGGTTGCAAAGAGGAGTCTATTGATCAGGATAAGAGAGAACATTTTTAAAAGATATGAAAGAAGAAATAAATGACCTCTATAGTCTTGCTCTCCTCCAAATCCTCAATATGCACCATGCAGTTTCTTGGTGTCTGAGGGCAGCACACATCTGGAGTGGCTGTGGGAAAGCAAAGGGGAGATTTAGAGTCAGGATGTGACCAGGGGACCCTGTGCTCCTCACAACCTGGCCTTGGGACCCCTGGTGCCCTTTTCTCCAGGGACCTCCCAGGGCCTCAGTGTTTCACTTCTGCAATGAAAAAGTGGGTCTTTGACATCCAACATCCTGTTGCCACCCTCAGCTTGTCTACGAGTGATGAGGAATGGCACAATTTCCATGTGTTCCTCCTCCAGGTGGTCACTGTCTCCATGCATCTCTGCCCACGACCTTGCTTGCCTCCTTCTCCCGCTGTTTCCCCTCTACTTCCTTCATCATTTCTCTCCTCTAGTCACTGTTCTTTTCCTTCCTCCTTGAGCCTCCACCAACCCTAGAGTTCTCCAACATGGAAACATTAGAAGAAGGACCATGTGTGTATGGCCACAGTCTCTAATGAGTCCATTATTTAATTAAACAATCCATCACTCTCAGGAAGGGCCTGACATGGACATGAGAATCTTCTGAGTCCTAGGGGAGGGGAGGACAAAAAGTTCACATAACAGAGACTATCCTGTTGCCTGACGTGACCTCAGTGGCCTGGGAGATACTTAATGCTCTCAGCAACACCTTACGTTTCCCAGACCCTAAGAGAGGATAGAGGCAAACACTTTCAATTTCATTTAGCCAGAAACGGAAAAAAGAAATCCAAAAATATATATGGAACCCCTAAGGACTCCAAACAGACACAATAATCTGGAGAACTAATTTCAAATTTTCTCACCTCCTGATTTCAAAGTACATTACAAAGATATAGGGATCCAAGCTGTATGATAGTGACATAGGAACACATGCATAGCCCTAAAGACCAGAATAAAGAGCCCCAAGTAAACTCATGGATATAGGGTCAAATGAAATTCACCAAGTTTCTAAGACAAGAAAAGAATGAAAGCATAGTCTCTTCAACAGTCAGTAGGATGAAAAGATAACCTACAGAAAATTACAAACAATATATCAGAAAGGGAGATCATACTCAAAGTATATAAGAAAATACCACAACTCAAATGTAAAACAAGTAAAAACATGAAAGGTAAATAAACGAGTTGAGGAGTGTGCAAAGATTGTGATCAAAACCACCGAGAGCTTCTCTCCAGAGGGAGTTTGTGTTCTAAGATGAGCAGTCACCCCGAGTCCTGCTGCTCTGAGTCTCTGACCTAGGTCTGGTCAGTCCCAGAAGACCAGGTCAGTAGGGCTCCTAGAACATGTGTAAAGAAAGCCAGCAGCCCCTTCACAGTCTCTAGAATCTGCAGCCATGCTGGTCTCTAGGAACACATGGGCTGCTCTCACGTGGAAGCACCTTCAGCACAGCATCCTTGGGGAGGTGTGGTTCTGAGAGGAACTCCAGCAGACTCAGCCCAGGCAGGGACTCAAGGGCACGTGTGTTCTGACTCATTCAACCCTGAGAGCACCCTTTACATGAGGAATAAACAGTGAGGACAAACATGAGGGCAAACCACACGTCCTGAAAATGCACAGGGAGAGAGTTCATATCTCACCCACAACCTGACACTCACTGCCAGAACTTGGTCTCCAGTGTCAAGTGACTATGAGACTTTGTGCCACTAGGATATGGCCATCATAGGAGAATTTAAACATGAAGCCAAAGTCCTTCGTTTATACTACACTGCAGGTAATAACCAGAAGCCAAGCTTTCATATTTGGCAGGTGAAAGGGCAAGGAACAAGGAGTCTTGTGAGAAAGGATATTTCTAAATGGAAAAGCAAGAAGAAATGACTATAAGCACAACAGAATCAACTACATGGACACATAACTCTATTATATTGTTAAAATTTGAAAAGAACAAACTACAACTCTAGACATATTTCCTTCTTCTTCCTTGGTTTATATTCATCTCTGAAGAAGCAGGTGTAACTCAAATGGTCCAGGAACCCTCTCCCTCTAAATCCCACCTGAGAGTTGTTCCCTACCTGCATTCTCTTCCGCATCATTGCTGCCAACGTTTTCCACAAAACAGTCTGTAGAAAGATA
>NW_011479085.1:3031-7256 GCF_000754665.1 Bison bison bison | reverse complement strand
AACCCCTGGTCTGGAAAGATTCCACATGCTGTGGAGCAACTAAACCATGTACCACAACTACTGAGCCCATGTGCCAAACTATGGAAGCCCAAGAGCCCTGGAAGCCATGCTCTGCAACAAAGAAGCCACTAAAGTGAGAGGCCTACGCACCACTAGAGAGTTGCCCTTGCTCTACATAAGTAGAAAGAAGCCTGAGCAGCAATGAAGGCCAAGAACAGCCAATAAAAATTTTAATAAAAATTAAAAAGAATCCTGTAAACATCTTCCTCAGCAGTGATGGGATTTGTCTTCCTGGGAAAAGGATGTTCACTTGGTATAAAATCAATGGATACAGTGAATGTATATACTTTGTTTTATTTTTATACACATAAGCATTCATGGTACATTGTGATGGGAAATATACTGGGGCTGACACCACTAACAGTGACATTTAGGGTGACAGATATTTTGGAAAACACAACCCAAAAATTCAAACACACAAAGAATCACACTATTCATTATACATAAAAACACACCCAGTCCCATGGACACAAACCTACACTATTAACCATAATACAGCTTCTTCCTGGAACTACAGTAATCATTCACATTGATCTCTTGTAAATTACTTTCTATCACCAGGGCCCCTATAACTCATTCCCAGCAGGAATTTGTAATCAGTTTGGCCTCTACACTAAAACCAGTGAGAAAGCCCCAACTTTCTCATCTACACAGTTTTTTCTCCCAAAGGGAATGATTCTAGAATACATACCTCTTTCACATCCTGAAAGGGCCACCTGCAAGTACAGAAGAGAAGACACTATGAGGGTAAGATCACATAGATGCACAGTCTTTGGTTCATTTGGTGACAGTAGAAAACCTGATGAGGAGCAGTGTGGAGTCCAGGGAACCCAGCAAGATCAGCACACACATACTCAGGATGAAAGGCAAGACCTGTGCCTGGAGGATGGAACTCCAAGTCCATTTAGGCTGGAGATTGCACAATTCTTTTCCTAGAAGAAATGTTGCTGCAGGAGAGAGAAATCTGTACTCTACAGAGTGTAATGGATGCTAACAATTTTAGTATCGTGTGGACTGAGGAATCATGAGTTGGTAATAAGACTCTCATCTACATTATCCCAACAAAGGGAACTGTCTCTAAATGAAACAAAAACCATCAGAGTCACAACTTAATTCTACTGAAAGAGAAATGAAACAATATTTCTATCTCATACCAAAAAAAAAAAAAAAACAACCCAAAACCGCTTGCCTTGGAGAAACACTGAGTCTCTTCTGTGTTGTCACATGGTGGGTTGACTGGCAGGGCCTCAGTGAAGTCTAGAGGGACACAGAGTAGCTGTTAGAACACTGGTGAAGCTGTTCAGGAATCATGCAGGGGGTTTTCTCTTTGTGTGGACATGGGGTGGTGTGTCCAGATGTGGGAGGTTATTAAGCATGAGGTGAACTTGTGTTCATCCATCCTCTTTGGAGGAGGAAGGAAAGTAAAGGAGAGGAAGAAGGAAATGAAAATAGTACTTTGGCTTTCTAGCTAGAGGAACCTAATCAACATGAAATATTCAATCTAAAAAAAGGAAAGCTCTAAAATGTGTGTATTGTTCAATGAAAGAGACCCATGACTCCTCCTGCTTATTGTGAGGTCCTGCTAAATTACCACTGTCCCTTGATTTTTCCCAGATCACTCTTCTCCAGGATCTACAGTTGCCGATATTCTAATCATCATGTTTTGTATGAGACTTTGTACTTGATTAAAAGTGATCTCTGTTAGGGAACTGAATTCAATATTGGGCAAAATATGCTATTCTCTTAATTCACTAACCAATTTTCTTAAATGAAATCAAATATGCAGTATTTGGCAATACTGAATTCCTGCCATTTAATAAGAGCCACTATGAATGATATCATATTTTTCTATCAATATTTGTTTTTTATAGTGTGCATATCCACTGAGTCAGTTCCTGTCCACATTCACAAGGGCAATATGTATAGCGGGAAAGTTGATTATAGAAAGCACAGTTTCTCTACCATGTCTTCTTGGGGAGCTAGAGGGACACAGAGTTGCAGTCAGGACATGGGTGAGGATGCTTATCAATCACTCAGTATTTCTTTCTTCTTTTTTTTTTTTCTCCTTTTATTTGATGGGGACATAGGGTTGAGTGTATGCATGAGGGAGGTTAGTAGCTATGGACCGATCTGCTGTTGAATCATCCTTTTTGCTGGATGAAGGAGAGCAAAGGAGAGGAGAAGGAAAGAAATGAAACAGAGTTTCTGCAGTTTGACTAGGGATAACGTAAATGATGGGGAAAAAAGTAACACTAAAATGCATGCCAGCTTTCAGTGACAGAGACCCATGAACCTCCTGCCTGTTTAGAGCATCTGTTAAATGGTCCCTGTCTTCTGGATTTTTTCTCAGATCATCACCTCCCCAGGATCCACATTTGTAGCTACTGAATTTAGTATGTTTTCTCTCAGACTTTGTTCTTGATAAAAAGCAAACTCTGTTAGAGGACTGAATTCAATCCTACCTTTCAAAATAGCTACTGTTAACCATGTGATATTCTTTCCCAGTCTTCATTTTCCAAACAATGTTTCCATGTCCACTGAGTCAGTGGCTGTTCACTCACAGAAGTCATACATTTAGTGGGACAGTTCGTTGTAGAGAGGAAACATAGGTTGAACGCTGACATTGTCTAACCCAGGATTACAACAATGTTCAGGAGATTACAACAAAAGGAATGGTCGTTAGAATAACTACCAAGTTCCTCTGTGAGATCTATTTGACACCTTCCATTGACTGTGTGCTACAGGGTCTAATCAATGTAAGGTTTATGGTAATGTCACCCAGTACAATGAAATGTTTCCCTGATAGGATCTGCTCTTGTTCTTGTTTAAGCAATGACACTAGCATCAACACATATGACCAACATTGTCTACACAAGGCCACACAACTCTCATGATCTGAGAGCTGACCAGGAAGATACAACCACATGGTGCCTTATACCCTAATGACTGTGCCAAAGTTGGCTGTTAATCCACCTTTGGTTGCCCTGAGTTTCATGACAACTGACCCCACCTTAAAATGACTCTGGAACTCTGGAGCTGCTAGTATCTCCAGGCATGGATGTAGATGCAGGGACCCCTTTCTCCATGACTGAGGATCATGGTTGAGCAATGAGTGCAGGTCAGGGGTCCAGAGCAGACACACTGGGACCACCCACAGGTTCCAGTTTGGCTTGTCCACTTAGGAGGTCAAGAGCTTGGGCTGTTTTTCTCAGCACCATCTCCATTTGAGGACAATGAATATTAACCAAACTTGAGGAATGGCTGAGTTGAGGGACGAGTCAGGTAATATATAGACAATGTCCAGTGGTGATGAGAAGTGTTGAGACAATTCACAGTTGACTTGTGCTGTGTAAGAGGGAAACATCGCCTGAGGAAACACATACACATAGAGCTTCAGAATCACAACACATGGGCCCACACATGGGGCCCCAAATCTGATTCACAGAAACCCACAGTATCTAAATGATGTAGCTTTTTCCAAGTACCATAGAACACAGACATTGTTCTTTTCTGGGAGATCAGTCTCTTCTATGGACCCCCAGTCCTCACCCCCCGTAGGAATCCAGCATCAGGGTGACTCTGCAAAGCTAGCTGGAAAGAGAGCCCCACAATCATCAGCTAAATTGTTCCTCAGCAGAGGGACGGTTGCTCAATATTTACCATGTTCATTGGCTGCTCCGGCTGCCTGTGATTAGAGAGAAGAGAACAGTGTGAGGGTTGCCAGCACCATGTGTTCTCTGCAGTAAGTTTTATGGTATCTGAGTTTTTGTTTTCCTCAGGTAACTAAACTCTTAAAAAAATCAATCGTTCCAAAAGAAAACAGAGAGGACCCTTGTTGAAAAGGCTGGGCTCTTTCACTTAAGATCTTTCAGTTTCCAGGAGGAAAAAATTCTACTGAGGTAAGTACCTACAGTAGTAATTGATGGTATTTTTTAGTGTCCTTTTGAATCAGGTCTCTGTTGGTAAGAGAATTAACGTCAATATTTCACCAGCAAGGAATTGCATACATAAGTGCTAATATACATTGTCAGATTACTGTAACTGTATTTCGCTGAATGAAACATAAAGAAGTGAAGAAGCATTTATGTGAGACACAGACAGTTGAGCTTACCTCCAGGGGTCGGAGAGGCGATTCCTCAGCCTCGGCCTGGGGCAGTTCCACCAC
>NW_011479085.1:0-2817 GCF_000754665.1 Bison bison bison | reverse complement strand
TTTTCCAAACAACGTTTGCAAGTCCACTGAGTCAGTGGCGGTTCACACTCACAGAAGTCACACTTTTAGTGGGGCAGTTCATTATGGAGAGGAAGCATGGAGTGAACCTGACTGTCTCTGACCCGGCTGTGTATGAGATTTACGACAAGAGTCATGGTCACTAGACTATCATGTTCCACTGTGAGCTTTATTTGACCATTTCCCTCGAGTGTGTACTACAGGGTTTAATCAATGTGAGGTTATGGTAATGTTACCCAGTACAATGAAATACACCTCTGATGATAATATGCTTTTGTCCTTGTGTAAACAAAGACAGGAACACCAACACATATGGCTTACACTCTACAAAAGCCCACCCAACACTCAGAATCTGTGACTTTACCAAGAGGATGTGAGTTCTGAGATTCTCTTCCCAATAATGAATGTGCCAAAGTTGGCGATAATCCACCCATGGTTACCCTGGGTTCTCTGACCACTGTGCCCACCTTATAATTATAATGATGGGCACGATCTGGACCCCTGGGCCTGCTACTACCTCCAGGGATGGATATAGATGCCAGGACCCCCTTTCCACATGACTGGGGATTACGTGGCTGACTGGTAGGAGCAGCTTACTCATTCAGAAGAGCCAAATTTGGATCAAACCTAGGTATTCAGTTTGGCTTTTCCACTAGGAGGTTAAGATTTTGGGCCATTTGTCCAATTGCCATCTTCACTTGAGGAAAATTAATATTAAGCTTTTTTGGGGAATGGATTCCCTGATAGCTCAGTTGTTAAAGAATCTGCCTGCAATGCTCAAGACCTGTGTTTGATCCCTCGGTTTGGAAGATCCACTGGAGAAGGGAAAGACTACCCACTCCAGGATTCTGGCTTGGAGAATTCCATGGACTCTAGTGCATGGGGCCCCAAAGATTAGAATACAAACTGAATGACTTTCACTTTCACTTTTGAGGAAAGACTGAGTTGAGGAAAGAATCAGGTAATGTATGGCCAGTGTGCAGTGGTAGTGAAAAGTGTTTAGAAAGTTCACAGTTGACTAGTGCTGTGTAACATCTCCAGAGGCAACACACACAGACACAGAACTTCAGAATCATACCACCTGGACTCACACAAGGGCCCCCAACCCTGATTCACACAAACCCACAACATCTAAATCATGTAGTTGCTTCCAGGTACCATAGAACAAAGACACTGTTCTTTCCTGGGAGATCAGTCTCTTCTCTGCACCTACAGCTCACACCCTAAGTAGGAATCTAGCATCAGGGCCACTCTCCAACCAGAGCGAGTCAGAGAACCCCACCTTTATCAGTTGGATTGTCCCTCAGCAGAATGATGATCCCTGAATATTTACCGTGTTCACAGGCTTCCCCGGATTCCTGTGATTGCAGAGAAGAAAACAGAGTGAGTGTCTCAGCATCTTGAATTTTCTGCACTAAGTCTTCTGTTATGTTTTTTTGTCCTCAGGTAACTAGCACTCTTCATTTCAGTGGCTCCAAAATAAAACAGACAGTCTTCTGTTGGGAAGACTGGTCTGTTTCACATAAGATCTCTCAGTTTTAATTTGACCAATGTTTACAAATTGTTTTTCAAGAAAGAACACTTTCTGCTGAGCAAAGTACCTACAGTAATAAATGATGCTGTCTTATTGAAATGTCCTTTTGAATCAGGAGTGTGTTAATAATAGATTTATCCTCTCTACTTTCCCAGCCAAGGATTCGCATGCCTCAGTGGTAATGTAAATTGTCAGATTACTATACCTGTGTTTGACTAAAAGGAAAATAAAGCAGTGAAGCCGCAGCCTTGCCCCGGTTAAGAAAGGTGCACTTACGTCCACAGTCCTCGGAGGCTCGTCTTCAGCCCAGTCCTGGGGCAGTTCCACCGCCATGTCCTCTTGAGGAACTGGAGGGACACAGAACAGCAGAGGGACATAGGTAAGGTGCTCACTAACCTCTCAGGAGCCTTTTTCATTGGAGGGGCTTGGGGTGGAGTGTATGCATAAGGCATTAGTAACTATGCACTGAGTTGCTGTTGAGTCCTCCTCTTTTTTGTATAAATAAGAGCAAATCAGAGGAGCAGGAAATAACGAAACAAAACTTTTGTATTTTAACTAGTGATGACCTAACAGTTTGTGCAAAAAGAAGCACTGAAATGCGTGCCACCTTTCACTGACAGAGACTCATGAAACTCCTGCCTGTTTATATCTTCTGCAAAACCAGCCTTATCCTGAAGGATTTCTTCCTAGATCACTGCTTTCCCAGGATTCAGTTTCAGCTGATGCACTTATTAAGTTTTCTGTGAGATTTTGTTCTTGATTAAAAGCAATCTGTTAGAGGATTGAATTCAACTCTACCTTGTCAAATAGCTATAATCTATCATGTGATGTTTTCCTAGTCTTCACTGTCCAAACAATATTTGCACGTCCACTGAGTCAGTGTCTGTTCACACTCATTGAAGTCATACATTTCGTGGGTTAGTTCATCATGGAGAGAAAGCATGGGGTAAACGTTGACCTTCTTGGACCCTGGTGTGCAGGAGGTTTACAACAAGAGTCAAGGTCACCAAGCAGAGTGTCAAGTTCCACTGTGAGATCTATTTGACACCTTCCCTTGAAAGTGTGCTACAGGGTTTAACCAATGTAAGGCTTATGGTACTGTCACCCAGTACAAAGAAATATCTCCCTGATGACAATCTGTTTTTGTTCTTGGTTAAGCAATGACACTAGCACCAACAGATATGGCTTGTACTGTCTAAATAGGGAACACAACTGTCAGATCTTTGAATTGACCAAGAGTATATGAATCCCAAGGTGTCTTTCAC
>NW_011479084.1:11221-13716 GCF_000754665.1 Bison bison bison | reverse complement strand
CTCCACACCCTGTCCAGCATTTATTGCTTGTAGACTTTTGGATCACAGCCATTCTGCCTGGTGTGAAATGGTACCTCATTGTGGTTTGATTTGCATTTCTCTGATAATGAGTGATGTTGAGCATCTTTTCATGTGTTTGTTAGCCATCTGTATGTTTGGAGAAATGTCTGTTTAGTTCTTCGGCCCATTTTTTGATTGGTTATTTATTTTTCTGGAATTGAGCTGCATGAGTTGCTTGTGTAATTTTTGAGATTAGTTGTTTGTCAGCTGCTGCATTTGCTATTATTATCTCCCATTCCGAAGGCTGTCTTTTCACCTTGCTTATAGTTTCCTTTGTTGTGCAGAAGCTTTAATTTTAATTAGATTGCATTTGTTTATTTTTGCTTTTATTTCCAGTATTCTCAGAGGTGGGTCATAGATGATCCTGTTGTGATTTATGTCGGAGAGTGTTTTGCCTATGTTCTCCTCTAGGAGTTTTAGTTTCTGGTCTTACATTTAGATCTTTAATGCATTTTGAGTTTATTTTTGTGTATGGTATTAGAAAGTGTTCTAGTTTCATTCTTTTATAAGTGGTGACCATTTTCCCCAGCACCATTTGTTAAAGAGATTGTCTTTTCTCCATTGTATATTCTTGCCTCCTTTGTCAAAGATAAGGTGCCCATAGGTGTGTGGATTTATATCTGGGCTTTCTATTATTTCCATTGATCTATATTTCTGTCTTTGTGCCAGTACCATACTGTCTTGATGACTGTGGCTTTCTAGTAGATCCTGAAGTCAGGAAGGTTGATACCTCCAGTTCCATTCTTCTTTCTCAAGATTGCTTTGGTTTCAAGGTTTTTTGTATTTCCATACACATTCTGAAATTATTTGTTGTAGCTCTTTGAAAAATACTGTTGGTAGCTTGATAAGGATTGCATTAAATCTATAGATTGCTTTGGTGAGTATACTCATTTTCACTATATTGATTCTTCCAATCCACAAACATGGTATATTTCCCCATCTATTTGTGTCCTCTTTGATTTCTTTCACCAGTGTTTTATAGTTTTCTATATATAGGTCTTTCAGTTTCTTTAGGTAGATATATTCCTAAGTATTTTATTCTTTTCATTGCAATGGTGAATGGAATTGTTTCCTTAATTTCTCTTTCGATTTTCTCATTATTAGTGTATAGGAATGAAAGGGATTTCTGTGTGTTGATTTTATATCATGCAACTTTACTATATTCATTGATTAGCTGTAGTAATTTTCTGGTGGAGTCTTTAGGGTTTTCTATGTAGAGGATCATGTCATCTGCAAACAGTGAGAGTTTTACATCTTCTTTTCCAATATGGATTCCTTTTATTTATTTTTGTGCTCTGATTTCTGTGGCCAAAACTCCCAAAACTATGTTGACTAGTAGCGGTGAAAGTGGGCACCTTTGTTGTTCCTGACCTTAGGGGAAATGCTTTCAATTTTTCACCATTGAGGATAATGTTTGCTGTGGATTTGTCATATATAGCTTTTATTATGTTGTGGTATGTTCCTTCTATCCCTGCTTTCTGAAGAGCTTTATCATAAATGAATGTTGAATTTTGTCAAAGGCTTTCTCTGCGTCTATTGAGATAATCATATGGCTTTTAATTTTCAAATTGTTATTGTGGTGTATTACACTGATTGATTTTTGGATATTGAAGAACCCTTGCATCCCTAGGATAAAGCCCACTTGGTCATGGTGTATGAACTTTTTAATATGTTTTTGGATTCTGATTGGTAGATTTTTGTTAAGGATTTTTGCATCTACTTTCATCAGTAATATTGGTCTGTAGTTTTCTTTTTCTGTGGCATCTTTGTCAGGTTTTGGTATTAGGGTAATGGTGGCCTCACAGAATTTGTTTGGAGGTTTACCTTCCTCTGCAATTTTCTGGAAGAGTTTAAGTAGGATAGGTGTTAGCTCTTCTCTAAATTTTTGGTAGAATTCAGCTGTGAAGCCGTCTGGACCTGGGCTTTTCTTTGCTGGAAGATTTCTGATTACAGTTTCAATTTCCGTGCTTGTGATGGGTCTGTTAAGATTTTCTATTTCTTCCTGGTTCAGTTTTGGGAAGTTGTACTTTTCTAAGAATTTGTCCATTTCTTCCACGTTGTCCATTTTCTTGACATATAATTGCTGATGGTAGTCTCTTATGATCCTTTGTGTTTCTGTGTTGTCTATTGTGATCTCTCCATTTTCATTTCTAATTTTATTGATTTGATTTTTCTCCCTTTGTTTCTTGATGAGTCTGGCTAATGGTTTATCAGTTTTATTTATCCTTTCAAAGAACCAGCTTTTGGCTTTGTTCATTTTTGCTGTGTGGTCTCTTTTGTTTCTTTTGCATTTATTTCTACCATAATTTTGAAGATTTCTATCGTTCTACTAACCCTGGGGTTCTTCATTTCTTCCTTTTCTAGTTGCTTTAGGTGTAGAGTTAGGTTATTTATTTGACCTTTTTCTTGTTTCTTGAGGTATGCCTGTATTGCAA
>NW_011479084.1:8848-10188 GCF_000754665.1 Bison bison bison | reverse complement strand
GTTCAGTCCTTTGTTCTGTGCATGGGCCTGGCGATGTCTTAGATTAGGGCTTTGCGTATGGTAGCTATCCCAGAGTCTGATTTTCTAGCCCAAGTTAGTTTGCTCAGATTGCCCTCAAGGCATTCAGGCCCGGTCCTTACTCTAAGCAATGAAGCCTGTGCCTCCCTGCTCAGCCCCCTCATTGCTAGGGGCGGGTGCAGAGATCTGTGGTGCTTCTCCACTGGGGGAGTTACCATTGGGCTCGTAATCTGTGGGTTTTAATTATTTATTTATTCTTCCTCCCTGTTATGCTGCTCTCTGTGCTTCCAAGGCTTGAGGGTGTTTCCTGGTGTTTGGAGACTTCTCTCTTTTTAAGACTCCCTTGCCAGGATGGAGCTCCATCCCTGCCTCTTTTGTCTCCGTTTTGTCTTTTTTATTTTTTGCTACCTCCTTTCAAAGACACTGGGCTGCTTCTCTGGGTGCCTGATGTCCTCTGCCGGCATTCAGAAGTTGCTATGTGGAATTTACTCAGCGTTTAAATATTCTTTTGATGAATTTGTGGGGAAGAAAGTGGTTTCCCCATCCTATTCTTCCAACATCTTAAGACCACCCCCCTCCTTTTTTTCTTTTGGTTTTCTTTGGTTTTGTTTTTGATGGGCTGTATTTTTGTTTTTCCTTAGAAGATATTCCACTCTAAATGTAGAGTCATAAGAGGAATTTTAAAGCCACTTAAGTAATGTGTTGTTATAGATAGCTAATCAGCAACCTGATGCCATTACCTTTATTAGTCTTTGTTCTCAATTTGTTCAGTTCAGTCCAGTCCTTCAGTTGTGTCCGTCTCTTTGCAATGCCATAGACTGCAGCATGCCAGGCTTCCCTATCCATCACCAACTCCTGGAGCTTGCTCAAGCTCATGTCCATTGACTTGGTGATGCTATCCAACCATTTCATCCTCTGTTTTCCGCTTGTCCTCCTGCCTTTAATCTTTCCTAACATCAAGGTTTTTCTAATGAGTCAGCATGTTTAGTATATATTCAGTCTCATTTTAAATCAACCAACATGAATTAAATTCCTCTCTGTCCCTACTGCACTCCCAACTCTAGGCCAGAAACAAAAAATTGCAGAGACTGAAGGCTGATTCCAGCACATCACTGTGGAGATTTTGTCCCCCCGCCCCCCCCCCTTTTTTTTCCCAGAAAAACAAAAATTAGTTGCTAACATTAAAATCAGTAGATTGAAAAAAAAATAAAATCAGTATATTGTACATAAATATCCAAACATCTGATTCTCTTGAAAACATGACCAACTTGCCTGCGTTCCAGCATGGGTGAAGTGGAGGAAAGGCTGCTCCCAGAGATAAG
>NW_011479084.1:7848-8748 GCF_000754665.1 Bison bison bison | reverse complement strand
AAATAGGGTCTTTTTTGCAAAGTAATAGTAGGTTATAAAAATGAAAATTAAAGGAGTAATAGAGGACTTAAAATTTTAGAAAAATTAAAAAAATAAAAAGAATGATTGTAAAAATAGTAAAAATATACCTAGGACTTTCTCTGGTGTTGTTATGGGCAGTGTGGGGTCCGTTCGTTTTTGGATAGTTCCTTGGTAGGGCTTATATTTCTCAAGATCTATAGGCCCCTTCCTATGTAGTTGGTACTGACTACAGGGTTTTAATCTATTGCACCTGTCACTTCCAAGGTGGTTCTCTCTGTTTTAGCTTCTTCTCTTTGCTGGTCTCTTCAGTGTCTGATTTCCACCCTAACACAAGGTGGGCTGTAGTGGACACTTTTTTAGGATCACTTGTTCAGTCGTGCTGTGGGGAGGGAGGGATGCTGCAAACAAATAACACTGGCGTGTGCTCGCACTGTCTCAGCCACACTGAGCCTGCCTTCTCTCAAGGCTCATGTGCCCTCCCTTCCCACAGTGCTCAGGCTGTAGGTTGTTCTGCCGGGACCGTTGGAGGCCGGCCCTGGGCTGCATGCACCTCCCAGATCTAAGCCACTGAGGTTCAGGCGCTTGGGTAGTCCTCAGAGGCTCAGACTCTGTTGGGCCTGCGTTTTGTGCCCTTCCCAGGTCCGAGCAGCTCAGGTGATGAGGTGTTTGGTGAGTGCTGTCACTGAGACTTATCACCTCCCCCGTCCCTGCCACTCAGTTTTCTGGGTGTACAGCCGGCGCACCTTCTCAGGCAGATGTTGACCATCCAGAACCCCAAGAAGTTTTAGTTAGCAAAGAAGCCTGCTTGCTGTTTGGTAGATAATGCCTCTCTAGGGCTGCGATTGCCCCCTTCCAGTTCTGGCTGCCTGTCACCAGAGG
>NW_011479084.1:6819-7748 GCF_000754665.1 Bison bison bison | reverse complement strand
AGTAACTTTGGGCAGCCTGTATATTGAAGCTCAGGGCTATGTTCCTGTGTTACTGGAGAATTTGTGTGGTATGTCTTGCTCTGGAACTTGTTGGCCCTTGGGTGGTGCTTAGTTTCAGTATAGGTATGGAGGCGTTTGACGAGCTCCTGTCGATTAGTGTTCCCTGGAGTCAGGAATTCTCTGGTGTTTTCAGTATTTGTACTTAAGCCTCCTGCTTCTGGTTTTTAGTCTTATTTTTACAGTAGTCTCAATGCTTCTCCTTCTATACAGCACCATTGATAAAACATCTATGTTAAAGATGAAAAGTTTCTCCTCAGTGAGGGACACCCAGAGAGGTTCACAGAGTTACATGGAGAAGAGAAGAGGGAGGGAGGATGGATTTAGAGGTGACCCAAACGAGATGAGGTGGAATCAAAAGAGGAGAGTGCAAGCTAGCCACTAATCACTTCCTTATGTGCACTCCACAGTCTGGACTGCTCCTAGATGTTCACGGAGTTATACAGAGAAGAGAAGATGGAGGAAGGAGACAGAGGTGGCCAGGAGGATAAAAGGGGGAATCAAAAGTAGAGAGACAGATCCAGCTAGTAATCAGTTCCCTATGTGTTCTCCACCATCCAGAACACACTGGTGATTCACAGAGTTGGGTAGAGAAGAGAAGGGGGAGGGAGGAGACAGAGGTGAACTGGTGGAGAAAAAAGAGAGTCCAAAAGGGGAGAGAGCAGTCAAGCCAGTAATCTCGCTCCCATGTAAAAATGGGCCTGAAGATTGGGTTCTCAAAGGTACAAAATTTATAACAAATACCAAAAAGCAAAGATTAAAACTCTAGACCAGAGGTTGGATTTTCAAAAATACAATATTAAAGAAAAGAAGAAGAAGAAGAAAAAAAAAGAAGACAAAGTCACAAGAATTATAAGTATGAATATATATAT
>NW_011479084.1:4760-6284 GCF_000754665.1 Bison bison bison | reverse complement strand
CCCTTCCTAGCCTAACTCCCATAGATATTGGCCATCTTATCCACAGGATCATGTCTCTGGGGAGGCAGTGCCCATGGTGACACACAAGCAAAGAAATTAGGTAACCCAGAGAGTGGCTTGAGGTGTGGACTTGCAGCTCTTCTGCCCATGAGCAGTTCAAGGTTCATTTTGCTGGGAGTGAGAAAAAAGGATAAAAGCACCCACTTTTATATTCACGGACTGTTCCAGGCACTTTCAGGTGATAACTGGTTTAATCCTGCATCAACCCCACACAGCAGTTACTCTGGTTAGCTCATGAGACATATGAGGAAACAGTGCAGACAGCAAGAGCCTTGCTGAGGGCACACATGTGGTAAAAGGTGTAATTAGGCTGGCTTATCAGACTGAAGTTGCTGTGGGGTGGTTGGGGACAGGATAAAACTGATCTGAGGACCCTGGGGGAAGTCAAGGGCTTCAGGTATCCATAGTGGGAAACTGGAGGCCTGAGAAGTCAAGGGGCCTGATAAATGAGTTCTCACTCTAGAGGACCCTTGAGAGTCTAATTAACCTATGGCCTGCCTCCTCCAAATTATTTGAGTAGTTCCACTCTCTCACTTTCTCTCTCACACACACTCACAGAAATATACACATATCCCCAAAAGTGATTTCCCCAGGCAGTAATTTCATAGAACCCTGCAAGCAAGATTGTGTTTTCGGCTTCTGTCTTCCTGGACAGACACAGAATATACCGTACATTACAGAGAATGCAGTCCATTCCTGTCATTAGGTTACAGTGATGCCAAACAGAAGGGTATCTTGCTCTCGATTGTTTTGTCCATAAGGTGGCACCACTGGGACCTGGCCTAACTCTTAGTTGCCCCACTTGTACAGAAGCCACGAGACCAATTTGACTCAGTCAGGTGGTATTATTCAGAGGGGCAGATGTTATAAAATTCACAGCCTCTCTCAAATGGAACCCCAATTACCCTCCCAGCTTGGTCTAACCATCTTTGGGCCACCACAGACAGAGCCCAGCCTCAATTCTTCTCTGAGGATCTAATGGCAATGCATTTCAGGCCAGTCCTAGCCCCACTTCATGTATCATGTATCGTGTAAGTGGGAACACTCTTTTTTTCCCACAGACTGGGGACCTTGTAAGCACTGACCAGCCATTTGGTCTAAGCATGGTGGAATACGGGTTGAGGATATATGTTTTGATGGTGTCTTGGGCTTGAACTACCCCAACATATCCTTCTCTGGAGCCATCCCCATATTTGACAACCTGAAGAATCAAGGTGCCATTTCTGAGCCTGTTTTTGCCTTCTATTTGAGCAAGTAAGTCTGAGATGGACAATCCCTTTCTCCAAATTAGCTGTAAGATGCTTTCAGGTGCATGGAAATTATAGAACACTTGATAAAGAAGTATCCTGAGTGATAACCTAACCCAGGATAACTATGGACCCAGGACCCTACCTGGCTTCACCCCTGGCTTTTATAAATAAAAGTTTATTGGAACACAAGCCTACTCCTGGGCTCAAGACCAGT
>NW_011479084.1:1224-4660 GCF_000754665.1 Bison bison bison | reverse complement strand
ACTTCTAGATCTCTTAAGATAAAGACTACTTTTGTCTTGATCAACTTTGACTTTGAAGCCTTTAACCCAGAACCTAGCACACAGTTCTTCCTTATACAGTTGTTGGATGGATATAAAATATCTTGTGGATGCATATGACATTTCTTCCAGTACTGAAACCATGCAATTGAAGTATTGTTCTGCCCTAAATCTTTGATGCAGACTGGCATCATAGGTGACCCTGATGTCTGCCAATAGACCCACTACCTTAAGCCAGTTGTATGTCCCTGGGCTGTCCCTGAAGTCTTCACTTTGCCATTTTTCAATTTATCCTCCTAGCAATCTCTTCTCCAATGAAGACAGCAATGCATATCTCATGAAATGGCTAGGAAGATGACATGAAACCACAAATGTCGAGCATAGACCCTAGTATCCATTTTCATGATGTTCTTAGAAGTTTTTTTTTTTTTTTTTCCATGTAGGCAAGGTTCTCTGTCTTCTTAGATGTCCATGCAGATCAGTTTGATTTTCTAGCTAAGCTTCAAGGAAGAGATTACAGTTCAATTCTCTGTATTCTGAGAAGCTTCAAAGGCCACTGACCAAGAACACTGAGAAAGGTAAAGATTTTATCAAGACCTTTGTGTTTTTTTTTTTTCAGATCTTTTAGTGGCCTAAAGAGAAAAACTCAGGTAGGTCAGAGTATATATAACTGGGGGCTCCTGGTCACCACTACATGCTATGAACCCAAATGTCCCTGAGTACTTGGAGCCAGGAAAGAAGCATGAAGTGGCTTGTGGTCCTTGGGCTGGTGGCCTTCTCAGAGTGCATAGTCAAGTAAGTATAGGGACTGCAAGTCGCATCATATTCCTTTCTCAGATTTTTTTTTTTTCATCTGATTATTGGTCTACCTCTCAGGTCTAGAAGGGAATGGAATATTTCCCTAAGAGTCTTAAAGCTCAACTCTTACTTTCTGATAAGTAACTTGCTATAGGAACTGTGGATCCTAAGGTCTTGGTTGGGTTGCACAAATCTTGGGGTCCAATCATATCATGACCTATTGAAAATGCAACACCTTGTAACTGTTCAGTGCACAGTCAATGCAGATGTCGATGTGGTCTTGTGGAATAGCACTTTCTATATTTTATTCAACATGTCCTCTTTTTTCCCTGCCTACTGCAGTGTGTATATGCCTAAGTCTGCATCTCTGTATCACTGTCGTTTATCACTCCATCTCTTTGGAAGTCAGTGGAGTGTATTTCTCTTTGTGTTGTTTTCTTTTAATTTTTCACTTGACTCTTCCTTCCTTCTCAAGCCTCTGAATTTCCCTTACTTGTTCCCTATATCTTGGATTCTTCTTTCAACTCTCTCTTCTCTGTCAACTTGGAGATAGATACACTGTTTTATATCTGACAAGCAGTGTGACCACAGCCAACTGAGAAACCTCTTGCATTTCAAATTGCTCCCTTGTAAAAGAGGATAAGAGTCCCCCTTCTACCTTCTTCCTTGAGATTCTATGAGAAGGAATGAATGGGATGGCAACAGCAATGCTAATGGCTATCATTGTTGAGAATGGAAGATCCTCTGGAGAAGGAAATGGCAATCCACTCCAGTATTCTTGCCTGGAAAATCCCCCTGGTGGGTTACAGTCAATGTGGTCGCAAAGAGTGGAACATGACTGAGCGACTTCCCTTTCACTTTCACTGTATATACATCACTTCACATATCCCCAAGGTATCCTATTTGGAGGGTTTGTATTGTTACATTCTACTATTTTGCCGAAGGGGAGACTGAGACATCACATGGTCATATGGCTTATTCAAGACTGCAGAACAGAACCTGTATTGAAATCTATGTCTTTGCCATGGTATATGCATAAAATTCTGATAAGAATGTGCCTCATAAATATGATTAGAAAATACACAAGGCCATAACAATGCAGTTATACCTTAACACTGACAGCTAATTGTAGCATCTTCTTTGTTTTCTTTGTCAAATGCTCAGTGAAAGAATACCTCTAAGGTGAGTGAAGACCATGAGAAAAACCCTCAGTGGAAAAAACATGCTGAATAATTTCCTGAAGGAGCATGCTTACAGACTGCCCCAGATCTCTTTTCATGGCTCAAATCTAACTATTCATCCACTGAGAAACAGCATGGATGTGAGTATTTTGGGAGGATGGTGTTCCACAGTGCCCCCTGGTGCTCTAGCTTAGCACTGGGGCTCATCTGGAGTTGCCAGGTGGGATGTTGGGGTTAGGGTTCCTGAGGAGGCAGAGACACTGGAAAACAGGGACCCCCCCAACCAGAGAAGAAGGCACTCTCACCCTCAACTGTTGGTCTTTGTGACTGTGGCCCGGAAATTATCAGGTGTCAGGTAAATATCCATTTCTGTGTCAAAGATGTGTCATTTGTTTGAGGGCGATTGTTCTTTCTGAACTAAGTGAACCACTCAGTTACAGATGAAGAGTGAACCATCACTGATCATAAGTTAGAACCAACTGGAAAGCAATTGTGAAATCCCAGGCAGAGGAATTCAGTTTCCACAGATGCAAGAACGACAGCGCTAAAAAGTTACTGAACCTGTATCTGTGTATGGACATAAGAATCACTGTGGTTACTGTTTTTAGATTAGACCAAGGGCTTATTTTTACTTCAACAGTGCCCATGCCAGCCTGAGAAATAGACAAAGAGTAAATACATGTCAAATGAAAGGGTCACTTGTGAGCTGTTGATTGGATGTGGTCTGAGTTTGGAGATAGTGGCTGGGGTTGATCAAGAAGGACCTCCTGAAGAAGCGGGTGCTAAGGCTGGGTTTGAAGAGACACAGAACTTCTCAAATGAAGGCATCAGGACTTCCCTGGGTGTCCAGTGGTCCTGCAATCCCAGTGGTTATGCCTCTGGGCTTCCCATACAGGAGGTACCAGTTCAACACCTGGTCATAGAGTCAATATCCTGCATAATGTAGCACAGGAAAAATATATCAAATGCAGATACCTCTGTGACCAAAGTCTGTGAGCTGCACAGTGGTTAGAAGTTGATATCAAGGGATATGTGACACTGAGCGGGAGGCATCAGTGTGGGAATAGAGGGTAGCCAGTTCTGCACTAACCCACTCCTTCCTTCTCCCTGTAGTTGGTCTACCTGGGTAGCATCACCATTTGAACACCCCCTCAGGAATTCCAGGTTATCTTTGACACAGGCTCATCTGACTTGTGGGTGCCTTCTGACTTTTGCCCCAGTCCAGCCTGTTGTGAGTACAGACACCCTGTACCCGGACCATCCTTCACTTTCCCTGCCACCCTGTTTCCACCCTTGGCACCTGATGACACTCATCTCTTGTTTCTGCAGCTATACATGTTAGGTTCAGACATCATCAGTCTTCCACCTTCCGGCTTACCAAATAGACCTTCAGCATCACCTGTGGATCTGGGAGAATGAAAGAAGTTGTTGCTCATGAC
>NW_011479084.1:0-1124 GCF_000754665.1 Bison bison bison | reverse complement strand
CCTCCCGCAAAACCAATCACTTGAGAGTAAAGGGCCGTGTGGGACACTGATCTTTCTGAAATAAATGTGGAGAGGCCACACTATATGTCATGGTGGGAGTCAGGGAGAGGGGAACACTAAGGTCCTCAGTGCACAAAGAGCTTCAATTCAATCTGAACTCAGAGATGCATGAACATGAAATTTTGCACTAGCAGTCCCTGAAATAGGCCATGTTACAAGGAGAATGGCTGGGGACAGTCCCAGTGTGATGTCCCAGCATAAGTTAACAGGCTCCCTTCCCTTCTCAAAGTTTTCCTTGTTTGGATGATAAATTACATGGTCAGCCTAGTTCTTGGCTGCATCGCCCCTTGCTCCGGCCAGGTGCCTCTTTTGTGAGTTGGGGTACCCGACCCCTCTGTGGTGACGTTGGATGCTAACGTGAATAAAGTGTGCACTGTGACTGCTCAGCCATGGCACTGTGTGGAGGCTTCATGTCAGCTCCCAGTGGGAGTTCAGAGCAGGCTGATGGGGTCAAAGAGAGCTTTGAGGAAGGCAGAGAATTTCAGGAATTCTAAAACCAGAAACTCATTGAGCCATATGGAGGGTTGCTTGGTTCTAGGCAAAACTGCACTGGATTCTATGCAAATGGCATCTCAAGATGGTCTGCACTGGGGCACTGGGGACTTACTCGGGGTGATGAGGGCTACAGACTGACCAGTGGGGTTGGGGAGCCAGAGTACATTACCCAACCAATCCTGGAGTGGCCAAAGAGGGTGAGTGTGGGCTGAAGGAGGTTTCTCAGAGTTCCTGAGTTAAATCTTAAAGACAGTGTTGTGGGCACTGCTCTATTTAAGATGGATAACCAACAACGAGTTGCTGTGTAGCACAGGGAACTCCACTCAGTTATATGACAGCCTGGATGGGACGGGTGTCTTCGAGACCAGGACACCCGGATACATACGGTTGAGTCCCTTTACTGTCCACCTGAAACTCAGAATATTGTTAACCAGCTATCATTCCAGTTCAGTCGCTCAGTCATGTCCGACTCTTTGCGACCCCATGAATCACAGCACACCAGGCCTCCCTGTCCATCTTCAACTCCCGGAGTTTACTCAGACTCACGTCCATCGAGTCAGGGATGCCAT
>NW_011479083.1:17809-18793 GCF_000754665.1 Bison bison bison | reverse complement strand
GTACCGAAGGCACCTCCATAACCACTCTTCTGCATGAATCCTCTGACCTCCCTGGCCGGGTCTGCTTCCTACCCCTTCCCCACACCATGCTCCCACCAAGAATAATAAGGACTCAAATTTGTCAAGGTCATTCAAAGTTTGCCAAGCACTTCCCCATATAATAGCTCCTCAGGAGGCAGGGGAGCCTACTGGTTAAGAACACAGGCTCTGGGCCCAGACTGCCTGACTCTGCTGTGTGATCTAGCCTTGTACCTAGGTTTCCTCATCTGCAAAATGGAAATGATCACAAGGTCTACACCTTAAGGTTGTTTTCAGATTAAATGAGCTAATGTTTAAGCTCCCTAAAAGCAAAGATCGTTTTGTCTTTTATTCACTACTCTATCCCTAATGCCTAAACAGTGTGTGGTACCTGGTAGAGACATGGCAAATATTTATTGAATATATATGAAGTGCTTGGAATGGGAACTGGCACTTAGTAAGCACAGCAAATATTAGTTGTGGTTATCTTTCACACTCTCACAACAGTTACAAGAGGAGCACTCAATTTCATGCATGTCAGTTTCCTTCCTCCATAAAGTTCAAATTCAGAGTCAAGGCGCTGTTGACTGGGAAAAAAAGAAAGGCACAACCTAAAAGTTGAGGGTTATGTTTTGTTCAGCAGACATTCTGAGGACTTCAAGCCCAGACACAGCATCTCAGATGACACTGAGAAACTGTTCCTAAGAGGCAAGTGGGGGAGCCAGGATATATAGGAGTTTTTGCAACAAAAGACCGGGTAGTTGGAACATCAAAAGATTACTGTTAATAAAAGAAAACCAGATATCTCAAGTTAAGGAATTTGGTGCTTTTCTATGTATGGGAAGATGCAAGAGTCTGGACTCACTGAAATCGTACCTTTGATATGCTCCTCAACTATCTGGGGCCAGTATCCTGTGCTTTTTCATCTTGAGTCTCCCCAGGGTGCACTGCCAGGGGTGGCTGCTG